>NW_006159844.1:6139334-6143844 GCF_000334495.1 Tupaia belangeri chinensis | reverse complement strand
CCGCGGTCGACTACGTGGGAATCCAGCGACATAGCCATTACGCTAACTGCTGGTTCCCCCTGGCTTTAATTTTTAAGCATATTTCCTTACCATTTCTTTGATTTATTCAAGTTAAATCTGCTTTTCTTGAAATTGAAAAATACAGTAAAAAATACATAATTAATGACCATAGTAAACAATATAGTATCAGCTAGGTGCTACCTTATAGTATATTCATTCTACTCAGAGATTCATGCCTTAAGTCAGACATGTATTCATAGGTATGTATATATCAGCAGAGCTTGTTACTGAAAGTAGTTAGATTATTTAAGAAATTTTGTGAATCAATAAAATGTGGGGGGGAAAGGAATGGAAAACAACTGTAGACACTTGAGATAATGTGAGAGGAACGTGGGAAATGGCAGAGGGTGAGAAATAGGGGGAAAAAACACACACACACACACACACACACACACACACATATATATATATATGTATGAGAAACTAGAAATGGAAAATTATCGACGATAACATGTATGATTAAGCTACTATGCAGCATCTTCTGGATGGGAAATTACATTTTATATGCTGTGACAATGCTCAATGAATAAATGTAAATTAATTAATTTTAAAAATAAATTAAAAGGGACCAGAGTCCTCTAGCAAAAACCTCTTAAAATAAATAAATAAATAAATAAATTTAAAAAGATTAAAAAAAGAGAGAGAGAGAGACTTATCTACACCTATTGGAAAACTTGAAGAAATGGAAGGCCCTCATAACAAACCACAACAGTTATGGGAGTGCAGTTAAAAAATATTAAGATATAAAATTACAAATGACCATAAAACAGAAATATCAACCCCTTCGGACCTCCACTGAATCCAACTGCAAATCACCCAGTATCAATGACAGCTCCCACAGACACACTTGGGTACTATCTCAGTGACCTCCCCCTGGCCTCACTCTCCCACCTAGATCAAATAGGGGAGAGTTCTGTCATCCTTAATAGGTAGAGCCAATGCCCCTTTCCAGTATGAAGTCGTTAAAAAAGACAGACTATCGGGGCCAGCAGGTGGTGTGATGTTTAAGAGCTCTGGACTCTCACATGGCCAACCACAGTTCAAGTCTCGGGCCTGGTGGCTTGCTTTCTCCCTTTCTTTCTCTCACTTTGTCCCTCTCTGGTCAAATTAAAATAAGTATATAAATAGAATAAATAGTTAAAATAAAAAAAATTTTGAGAGGTTTTTGCTATAGGGTGCATGCACTCGCCAGGAAGACAGAGACAGAAAGCAAGAAACCACCCCCCGGGGGGGTGGCCATGCCTCAATCCCTTCTCCTCCATTCTCCTCTCGGGATCTAAGACGCTGGACTCCCACATGGCCAACCGTGGTTCAAGTCCTCAATCTGGTGGCTTGCTTTCTCACTTTCCCTCTCTTTCTCTGTCTGTCTGATCAAACTGGAAAGTAACAATAATAATACATAAAAAGAGTTAAAATAATTATTAAAAAAAAAAAAAAAAAAAAAAAGACAGATCATCCACCTTCAACTCCCCAAAAAGATTTATGGAGATCATGCCTCATGCCTCTCAGAGGGAAAATGAGGCAGGAGAAAACTAACAAATGGAAGCAGATAAGGGGCTGGAACAACTGCCCATGTGGCTAAATAGAAAAACTAGTCAGGGCAGAAAATTTCTTGCCCCAGGTAATGGAAGCAGGTGATTAGTGAGGGGTGTCTAGCTGATCTAGACACAATTTGATAGAACCAATGAGATGAATCAGTGGGCCCGTTCATATTTGATACAGCCAATGAGATGAAAGCAATCCATGGTCCCAGTCAATGATCAACCCACACAACCTAGGTTAAAAATTATGATTCCAGCAGAATATACCTGCCGGGGCCTTTTGAGTCACTTTCTCTGTCTGCTCAGGCCTGCTCAGGAGTGTACTTTTACTCTTGTTTAATGAACTACCTTTTTCTTACACTGGGAAAAAAAAAAGAATGCATTACAACTGGCTATTCCGTAGCTCCTAGAACAAACCCACCACTTGCACCAACACACTTACTTTTATTTGGTTCAGAACATAGATTAAGCCAGTCATTTATAAAGCCATCGAAATAGAAGAAAAAGTGAAAGCAATTTAGATTTGTAAAATAAATGAAAAGAGTCACATGATTATCTCAATTTATGCCAAGGAAGTATTTCACAAAATTTCACACCCTTTCATGATGAAAATACCCAATAAATTACTGAGTCATCAGGAAAGTCATGACACATTTTGTATAAAAAAAACAAGCAAACAAACAAACAAAAAAACAGAAAAAGGGGTGGCAGCTGGCATGGTGGCTGAGGAGCTAGATTCCCATATGGCAGACTGGTTCAAGTCCTGGACCTGGCAGCTTGCTTTCTCACCTCCTCCTCTCTCTGTATGTCCCTCTCTCTGATCAAATTAAATAATAATAATGAATAAAATTAAATAATTATTTTTAAAAGAAAAATACAGAGGGAACCAGCAGTTAGCGTAATGGCTATTTCGCTGGACTCCCACGTAGTCAACTGCGGTTCGCGTCCCAGACCTGGTGGCTTGAAACTCACGCCGGGTGCGTGTGCGTGCGTGCCCAGGATCCCGAGAGGAGAATGGAGGAGAAGGGATTGCGGTGTGACCATCGCTCCTGGGGGGTGAGTTCTCGCTTTCTGTCTCTCTGTCTGTCTGGTGAGCGCATGCGCCCTATAGCGAAAAACCTCTCAAAAAAAAAAAAAGAAAAATACAGAAAAATAAATGTCTTTGCCAACAATCTAATAGAACTTAAAAGAAATTTCCTCAACATAATAAAAGCCAAGACCCAAAGCAACATTCTACTCAGTAGTGAAAGACTGAGAACTTGTCTTCATGCTTGCCTTAACCACTTCTGTTCAACACAGTACTACAGTTCTAGCCAGAGAAAGTAGGCGAGAATAAAGAAATGTCATCCAAATTCTAAAGGAAGAAGTAAAATGATCTGTTCACACACGTCTTATGTGTAGAAAACTCTATAAAGATCACATACACACATAAATCGTTAGGAGATAGTAACTTCAGCAAAAGTGTAAGATACAAACTCATGGGTCGACAGGTGGTGTGGTGGTTAAAGGCGCTGGATTCCCACATGGCTAATCACAGACCAATTCCTGGACTTGGCAGCTTGCTTTCTCTCTCTCTCTCTCTCTCTCACTCTTTCTCTCTGTCTCTCTCTCTCTCCCTCTCTGATCAAACTGAAATAAACAAATAAATAAATAAAGTTAAATTTTTTAAAACAGAAACAAAATTATAGCAAAAATTAGTTGCATTTCTTTTGTTTTTTTAATAATTTACTCTTTTCCAGCTGGAACCATAAAGGGCATTCAAGAAAAGAAAAAGAAGATTCCTACTGTGGCAGAAACCAAGAAAAAAGCTTCTGCTGTGGCAGAAGACACCAAGAGAAAGGTTCCTGCTGTGTCAGAAACCCTTAAGGAAAAGCAAATGAATTTTGTGGGGCTGAAAATTACGTGCCTAAGAAGTTTGCTCAAAAGATGCTTCAAAAGGCACGAAGGAAGTTTATCTATGAAAAAGCTAAGCACTATCATAAGGAATATAGACAGATGTACAGAACTGAGATTTGCATGGCCAGGATGGCAAGAAACATTGGCAATGTCTATGCATCTGCAGAACCCAAATTAGCATTTGTCATCAGGATCAGAGCTATCAATGGCACGAGCCCAAAGGTACAAAAGGTGTTGCAGCCTCTTCGCCTTTGCCAAATCTTCAATGACTCCTTTGTTAAGCTCAACAAGGTCTCAACTGACATGCTAAGAATTGTGGAACCATGCAATTATTACATTGCATGGGGGTACCCAAACCTGAAGTCAGTAAATGAACTGATCTACAATCATGGTTTTAACAAAATCAGTAAGAAGTGAATTGCTTTGACAGATAACTCTTTGACTGCTTGATCTCTTTGTAAATATGGCATCATCTCCATGGAGGATCTGATTCAAGAAATCTATACTGTTGGAAAAACGCTTCAAAGAAGCAAATAACTTCCTATGGCCCTTCAAATAATCTTCTCCATGAGGTGGAATGAAGAAAAAGACCACCCATTTTGTAGAAGGTAGAGATCCTGGCAACAGGGAAGACCAGATCAACAGACTTAGTAGAAGTATGAACTGTATCCACCATGATTATTTTTGTAATCCAGTCAGTAAAAAAACAGAGTTGCTGTTTTCAGACTGAAAAAAAAATAATAAATAAGAGGGACCAGCAGTTGGCATAATGGCTATGTCTCTGGACTCCCATGTAGTGGACTGCGGTTTGAGTCCCGGACCCAGTGGCTTAAACTCACGCCGAGAGCATGTACATGCGTGCCCAAGATCCCGAGAGGAGAAGGGACTGCGGTGTGGCCAACCCACCTAGGGGGTGATTTCTCACTTTCTGTCTGTCTGTCTCTCTCTGTCTTTCTGGCGAGGGCATGCGCCCTATGGCAAGAAAAAAAAAATCTCTCTTAAAAAAAAAAAAA
>NW_006159844.1:6134561-6139251 GCF_000334495.1 Tupaia belangeri chinensis | reverse complement strand
TTTTCACTTTCTCTCTCTCTCTCTCTCTCTCTCTCTCTCTGTATTTTTATGGCAAAACTCATAAAAAAAAATAATAAATTAATTAATTAAAAATAATTCTTTTGGAACCAGCAGTTAGCACGATAGCTATTTCGCTGGACTCCCATGTAGTCGACCGCGGTTCAAGTCCCAGACCTGGAGGCTTAAACTCATGCTGGGTGCATGTACGTGCATGCCCAAGATCCCAAGAGGAGAATGGAGGAGAAGGGATTGCGGCATGGACATCCCCCCTGGAGGGTTATTTCTCGCTTTCTATCTCTCTGTCTCTGTCTGTCTGTCTGGCAAGCACACATGTCCTATAGCAAAAATCTCTCCAAAAAAAGAAAAATATAAATAATAATTCTTTTATAAATGATTTAATTTTATTTATTCATTCATTTTTTAATTTGACCAGAGAGAGAGAGAAAGTGAGAAAGCAATCCATCAGGTCTGGGACTTGAACTGCGGTCAGCCACATGGGACTGTCTGGCACCCTAACCACGGTGCCACCTGCTGGTCCCCAACATTTTTCTTAAAAAATGGGTTAACAGTCCTTTAATGGGTATATAAGTGGGAAACATAGTGTTCTTTTTTTAAATTTATTCATTTGTTTGTTTTAATTTGACCAGAGAGGGATAGAGTGAGAGAGAGAAAGGGAAAGTGAGAAAGCAAGTCACCAGGTCCGGGACTGGAACCGTGGTCGCCCATGTGGGAGTCCAGTGCCCTTAACCACCACACCACCTGCTGGTCCCCCAACATTTTTTTTAATAGTATAAATGATATTGTTTTGTTTTAGGTTTTGTTTGTTTGTTTGTTTGTTTTAGGTTGCCATAGGGTGTGTGCATTCACTCGAGAGAGACAGACAGTGAGAAGGAAAGTGGAAATCACTCCCTGGGGGTGATAGCCACTTGCAATCCCTTCTCCATTCTCCTCCTGGGATTTTGGGAATGCATACACATGCACCTGACGTGATTTTCAATCCCCCAGGTCCAGGACTTGAATCATAGTCAGCCATGTGGGAGTCCAACGCTATAACCACTATGCTACCTGCTGACTTCATTGTGTTAGGTTTTTGCTATAGGGTATATGCATTCATAACAGTCAGAGAGAAAGTGAGAAATCACCCCCTGGGAGATGGCCATGCCACAATCCCTTCTCCAATCTCCTCTCAGGATTTTAGGCATGCCCACATGAACATTCAGCCTGTTTTTCAAGTGGCTGAGTCCAGAACTTGAACTATAGTCGACAATGTAGGATCCAGCCACCTTAACCTCTACACCACCTGCTGGCCCAAGTTTGTTCATTTTATTCATGACAGAGAGCATGTGTGGTCTCATACACACTATCATGAATAAACTTCGTAAGTTACTTTTATTATTGTAAGAGAATAACAAGAAAGAGGGAGAGAAAATGAGAGAAGCACCCTCAACAGGGTCTCATAACACCACGATGTCCTTTCCCCAGTCCTCCGGCTTGTCAGGATCCTGGGCACACCTGCATGCATCTTTTCAGGCCAACCACAGATCCGAACTCACATCAGTCAGACAGACAGCTTCTAGCATCAGTTTGCTACCGACTGTACCATCAGTTGGCCTAATCAATTTATTACTGAAGGAGGGGGGAAAAAAGGTATTTTTCAATTTGCTACAGGGTATGTGCACTTGCCAGAAAGGGAAAAGGACAGAAGGAGAGGGAGAGGGAAAAAGAACCCCCGGTGAGGCAAGAACACAATTCTTTCTCCTCCATTTTTCCAACCTGATAGGATTTGGGACAAGCATACACTTGATATTTTTTTCAAGCTGCTAGGGTCATGATTCAAATCACAGTCAGACACATATAATCCAGCTCCCTTAACCACCAGACCATGAGGCCAGCCAGAAAATTATTTTTTTATAAATTTAGCATAGCTTTAATGGATAGTGTTTATAAAGTCTACGATAGTGTACAATAAACTCCTAGGTCTTCAAATTTACTTACTGTTTATTCACTGACTCACCCAGAGCAACGTCTAGTCCCATAAGCTCAGTGTAAGGGCCCTACACAGATATACCATTTTTTTTTATTCCATACCATATTCTTACTGTCCCTTTTCTATACTTAGATGTGTTTGGTATACAGACACCATGTGTTACACTTATCTACACTATTCAATACAATAACACGCTTCATAGGCTTACAGCCTATACCGTAGAGCCTAGGTAGGTAGCAGGCTATGCAACCTAGGTTTGTGTAAGTACACTCTGATGTTTGCACAATGATGAAATCACTTAAGGACACATTTCTCAGATCATGTCCATATTGTTGATTTGGATTTTTTTAAAGAATTATTTATTTATTTTATTTATTTTTAGGTGTTATAGGGCACCTGGCGGCTTGCTTTCTCACTGTCTTTCTCCACCTCTCTCTCTCTCTTTCTCTCTCTGGTGAGTGTGCGTGCCTTGTACCAAACATGAAAATAATAATAAAATTAAACAAATAATTCTTAAAAAGAAAAAAATAGGGGGCCGGCAGGTGGCATGGTGGTTAAGGGCACTGGACTCCCACACGGTCGACTGTGGTTTGAGTCCCAGACCTGGCAGTTTGCCTTCTCACTTTCCTTCTCTTTCTCTCTCTCTGTCCCTCATTGATCAAAGTAAAATAAATAAATAAATAAAGTTAAATAAAATAATTCTTTAAAAAAAAGACCTACATATAGCCAAAGTGTTTTGTATAAAGATTAGTGATATAGCACCAAGAATGAGTACAAAACATTATCAGAATTATTTAAGTACCTAAAAAGTCTATTTCTGATTTAAACAAAGGACCACCAAGTTGGTTTTTGTTTTGTGTATGTTTACCCTCCATCCATTACCTCTGGCAATCAAGACATAGTGTGGTCATGCAGGCAGGGCAATTCAAGACAGCATCACTATTTGGAACGGGCTGCTGTTGACGTGGCCTCTGGAGTCCCAAACCATGATAACTAGAACAGAAAAAGAAAGTGTGGAAAAAAACACATTAAAGGCAGATCTTCATTTCTAACACCACTTTCCAATAAAAAGGACCAGTAGTCTTCAGAGAAATGGCTAATTCTAGAAATGTGGCATAGAAGAAGAACCAGGAGTGTCAAAAAGGAAGGTACTGCTGTATAAATTCACCTCAATTTTTAAAAACTGACTTTGTAAGAAGTTAAAAAGAATGATTTAAGTGCCAAATTTAACATCCACTTTTCATCCAAGTAAACTCATTTTTTTTTTTTCTATAGGATGCATGTGCTCACCAGAGAGAAAAAGAGAGAGAGAAAGTGAGCAATCACACCCCCCAGGGGGATGGTCACACTGCAATTCCTCTCCTCTAGTCTCCTCTTGGGATTTTAGGCGCACAAGGTATGATTTTCAAGCTGCCAGGTCTGGAACTTGAAGCACTCCATCAGCCATGTGGAATCCAGCACCATTACCTCCTCCACACCACCTACTGGCCCTATCCACATAAACTCTTTTTAATTTTTTAGAATTATTTTAATTTGATTTTATTAATTAATTTATTAATTTAATTTATTTATTTTCATTGTCCCAGAGAGGGACAGAGGAGGAAAGAGAGAGAGGGAAAGCAAGAAACCAAGCCGCCAGGTCCAGGACTTGAACCACAGTCAGCCATGTAGGAGTCCAGTGTACCTGCCAGTCCCAATCCATGTAAACTCTTAACCTCAAACATGCCAGGTCCAGAACTCGAACTGTGGTCGACCATGTGGGAGTCCAGCGTCCCTTATCACTACGCCACTTGCCGGCTCCAGTTGTTGTTGTTTTTAATTTGTCAGAGGGGACATGCATACCCAAGTCAGACAGAGGCAAAGAGACAGAGAGGGGGAGAAAACACCCTCCATGGTGAATGATTATACTGCATTCCCTTTTTCATTTCTCTCTGATTTTAGGATTTTGGGCATGCATGCACATGTCCCCACCATGTTTTTCTTTTCTTTACTTTTTTATAATAATTATTTATTTACTTATTCATACATTTATCTTAATTTGACCAGAGAGAGGCACACAGAGAGGGAGGGAAAGTGAGAAAGTAGGTCTGGGATTGGAACCATGGTCAGTCATGTGAATATGCCCAGCGCCTTAACCACTATGCCACCTGCCAGTCCTGCCCACCATGTTTTTCGAGCCACTAGATTTGAGACTCAAACAGCACGGTCAGTCATGTGGGATCCAGCTCCCTTAATCACAAGATCCTGACTAAGTAATTGTCTAGGGACTAGCAGATGGCATAATGGTTATGTCACTGGACTCCCATGTAGTCAACTGTGGTTCAAGTCCCAGACCCAGTGGCTTAAAACTCACACCAGGCATGTGTGCACGTGTGCCCCAAATCCCAAGCGGAGAATGGAGGAGAAGGGATTGCAGCACAGCTGCATCAACCAAGGGATGATTTCTCACTTTCTGTCTCTCCGGCTAGCACACACACCCTATTGCAAAAATCTCTCTTAAAAAGAGAGAAAGCTGGACCAGCAGTTAGAGTAATGGCTATGTCGCTGGACTCCCACGTAGTCGACCGCGGTTCGAGTCCCGGACCCGGTGGCTTAAACTCACGCCGGGCGCGTGTGCGTGCGTGCCCAAGATCCCGAGAGGAGAATGGAGGAGAAGGGATTGCGGCGTGGCCATCCCCCCTGGGGGGTGATTTCCTGCTTTCT
>NW_006159844.1:6129650-6134530 GCF_000334495.1 Tupaia belangeri chinensis | reverse complement strand
AAAAACCCCCAAAAAAAAAAAAAAAAACCCCCCCAAAAAAAAAAAAAAAAAAAAAAAAAAAGAGAAAGCAAACCGCCAGATCCAGGACTCGAACCACAGTTGGCTATGTGGGAGTCCAGCGCCCTTAACCACCACACCACCTGCCGGCTCTGCACCAGTGTGAGTTTTAAACTGCCAAGTCCAGGCCTTGAACGGCAATTAACTATACAAGAATCCAGTGACATAACCATTATGACACCTGCTGGACCCAATAATTCTTTTTTTTAACAGGTTTTACCTTAGGATATGTGCACTCACCAGAGAGAGAGATACAGTGAGAGGAAAAGTGAGAAATCACACCCTAAGGAGAATGGCCATGCTGCAATCCCTTCTCCTCCATTCTACTCCTAGGATCTTGGGCACACATACATATGTGCCCAGTGTGATTTCAAGTCACCAGGTCCAGATCTTCAACAGTGATTGGCCACATGTGAGTCCAATGACATAACTGCTATGCCATCTGCTGACCCGAATAAGTAATTCTTTTTAAAGAAGTTTTTAAACTTTTTTTAAGAATTATTTTAACTTTATTAATTAATTAATTTATTTTTAATTTGACCAGAGAGGGACAGAGAGAGAGACAAAGAGAGAAAGGAAGCCACCAGGGCTGGGACCTGAACCACGATCAGCCATATGAGAGTCCAGCGTCCTTAACCACTATGCCACCTGCTGGCTTGTCAAACACGTTTTTAATAAAAATAAAACATAAACATGGAATGTGACTGTAGTTAAAATCATTTAAATCATTTTTTTCTAAAGATTCTAAATGTTAAATTTACGTTCTTACCCTCTTCTCTGTGCATCAACCCAGGCTTGATCTCTGTTATCTTTTTCAGGATCATATAGTAATTCATCGTTTGTTGGAATCCTGTGTCGTTTCTTCTTTTTTTTCTTGTCTGCCTGTGCTATTTTGAAAATATTAAGCAGAAGATTAAGTACCATGTGTAAAGGCCACACTTTTTTAAAATAATTATTTGATTTAAATTTATTTATTTATTTTAATTTGACTAGAGAGAGACAGAGAGAGAGACAGAGGGAAAGTGAGAAAGCAAGTCACCAGGTCTGGGACTCAAACCATGGGTTGGCCATGTGGGTGTCTAGTGCCCTTAACCACCACGCCACCTGCAGGCCCCAGCTCACACATTTTTAATAGAGAATGAAGAATCCTTGATTCCCCAAGGTACAAAGGGTCTTCAGAAAGTTCATGAAATACATACTATGAAAATAACTATGCATAAGGGACCAGGAGTTGGCATAATGGCTATGTCGCTGGACTCCCATGTAATCGACCGCAGTTTGAGTTCCAGACCCAGTGGCTTAAACTCAAATCGGGCATGTATGTGTGTGTGTGTGTGTCCAAGATCCCTAGAGGAGAATGGAGGAGAAGGGATTGTGGCATGGCCATACCCCCAGGGAATGATTTCTCACTTTCTCTCTCTCTCTCTTTCTGGTGAGCACACGCTCCCTATAGCAAAAACCTCTCCAAAAAAAACTATGCATGATTTTCAAACATTTTTTGAAGCAAAATAAACTCATACTTTAATTCCATTTTTCTATGAACTTTTTGAAGTCACATTCCATGTATTTGTTTTATTTACATTTTCCTAAAAAAATGTATTAGCCATTCCCCCAAATAAAATTGTTGCTCAATTAACAAGGCACTAAAATAAAGATGATAAAAGAGGCAAGAAACTATTTCTTCACCAAAAACTAGTATCTCAAGAATTACATTCAAATAATGAGAATTCGAAGTCTCAAAAAGGCCATTCAGAACAACCTAAGAAAATAGAAACTACTTGAGCCCAGCAGGTAGCATGATGGTTAAAGCGCTGGAATTCTCATGTGGCCAAACGCAGTTTAAGTACTGGATCTGGTAGCTTGCTTTCTAACACTCTCTCTCTCTCTCTGGAGGCTTGCTTCCTACTCCCCCTCTTCCCCTGCCTCTCTCTCTCTGCCTTTCTCTGGCAAAACTCATGTGAAAAAAAATTATATAAATAAATAAAATAATTCTTTAAAAAAATAGAAACTACTTTTGATGTATTATTTCTCCAAGAGTTTCCATATAAGGCCAGCAGGTGGTATGGTGGTTAAGGTTCTGGACTCCCACATAGTCAATCACGGTTCGAGTCTAGGCCCTAGTACCTTGTTTTCTCACTTTCCCTCTCTGTCTGTCTCTGGTCAAATTAAAAAATAATAATAATAATAAATAAAATTAGGGACCAGCAGACAGCGTAATGGCTATGTCACTGGACTCCCATGTAGCCAACTGCGGTTCAAGTCCTGGAAATGGTGGTTTAAACCCATGCCTAGCACATGTGCGTGCGTGCCCAAGATTCCAAGAGGAAACTGGAGAAAAAGGGATTGCAGCGTGGTCATTCCGGGGGCGGCTCTCCAAAATAAATTAATTAATTAATTTAATTAAATAATTATTTTTTTAAAAAGTTCCCATATATCAAATGCTCCTAAAATCAGAACAAAAATATTTCAAAAACAAGTGGAAAAAACCACAGCATTCACATAGACTAAACTATTAAAAATGTATTCTAATCTCACAGAGCTCCAGCTAAAGAAGCAGGGGTAAATGAGGAGGTTCCTATACCAGGGCTCATACAAAGCAGATAGTCTGCAAATCTACACATGGTAAAGCACCCAGGAAGTAACTGGCTACAAAAACCGCTCAAGAGTGCGCCCTCTACTGGACGGGTGAAGAAACCTCGTTACAGGTTCAGTACTGTGGCACCACACCGCTGGCTTGCCCCCCCAGATTATCTTATTAATCAATCTTGCTTTTGTTTTCACTTTCACAGTCCACAACTTCTTTCTCTGTTTTTTTTTTTTTTTTTTTAAAGGTTTTTCACCAGAGAGAGAAAGACAGTCAGAGGGAAAGTGACAAATCACTTCCCAGGAGGGATGGCCACCCACAATCCCTTCTCCATTCTCCTCCTGGGGTTTTGAGCATGCACACACATGCACTCAGCGTGATTTTCAAGCCACCAGGTCCAGGACTCCAACCACGGTCAGTGTTGTGTGGGTCCAGCAATGTAACCACTATGCTATCTGCTGACCCCACAGTCTGCAATTTCTTAAAAGATAAAACTCTGAGGAAAATCCTGATATTAAATACAGTCATGCACCACTTGACAACAGGGATTCATTCTGAGAAATACATCATGAGAACCAGCAGTTAGCGTAATGGCTGTTGCTGGACTCCCACGTAGTTGACCGCGGTTCGTGTCCTGGACCCAGTGGCTTAAAACTCACACCAGGCGCATGTGCGTGTGTGCCCAAGATCCCGAGAGGAGAATGGAGGAGAAGGGATTGCAGCATGACCATCCCCTCTGGGGGGTGATTTCTTGCCTTCTGTCTCTATGTCTCTCTCTGTCTGTCTGGCAAGCGCACGTGCCCTACAGCAAAAACCTCTCCAAAAATAAATAAATAAATAAAATTTAAAAAAATACATCATTATACAATTTCACTGTTGGGTAAACACCATAAAGTAACTATACAACCTAGATGTTATTGCACCCTACACAAGTAGGTTACATTGTACAGCCTACTATAATTTTTTTTTAATTTACATTACTCATGATAGACAGCATGCATGTACACAAGGGAAGGGGAGGGAAGCACCTTTGACAGGCTCTAGCCACACAGTACCCCAGTTTTCCAGTTCATCAGAATATTGGGCATGTGTACCCAGATTGTGTACAAGCTGCCTCAGGAATCTGAATCCATAATTGGCTGTGTGGCTTTCAGCACTGCCATTTGGTTTACTACCAACTGTGCCACTCAACTGGGCCCTTTATAATGTTACTACTGGCCAAAACGTCCTTATGTGGTACATGACTGTAATTGTTAGATAAATTTTTTCCATAAACTATAACTGCTAAATCTGGTAAGTATGTTACTTACCGGCTTTTTCTTCATCCTCAGAATCAGAATCAAAATATATATCATCATAGTACTTTGTTGGAGCTGTTCCGACTTTCCCATTTCCTGAGGAAGATCCTAATACGAGAAGTGAAGTTAGCTGAGTAAACAATACCTAATTCATAAGGGGAAAAAACCTCCATATATTTATCTATCACCTCAAAGTAATACCAACTCATTCATAATCTCCTTTGGATGGAAAAATATTTCACCATCAATGACTTACATGATTTCTATGCTTTCTGCATTTAAAGACACCTGGCCCTCATGATTAAGAGTTCCAAATGGGACCAGCAGTTAGCGTAATGGCTATGTCGCTGGACTCCCATGTAGTCGATTGTGGTTCATGTCCCGGACCTGGTGGCTTAAAACTCACGCTGGGCGCGTGTGCATGTGTGCCCAAGGTCCCAAGAGAAGAATGGAGGCGAAGGGATTGTGGCATGGCCATCCCCCCTGGGGGGTGATTTCTCGCTTTCTGTCTCTGTCTCTTTCTGTCTTTCTGGTGAGCATGCATGCCCTATAGCAAAATCCTCTCAAAAAAAAAGAGTTCCAAATGATGGGACCAGCAGACAGTGTAATGGCTACATCGCTGGACTCCCATGTAGTGGACCATGGTTCCAGTACGGACCTGGTGGCTTAAACTCATGCCAGGCGCATGTGCATGCGTGCCCAAGATTCTGAGAGGAGAATGGAGGAAAAGAGATTGCGGCATGGCCATTCCCCCAGGAGGTGATTTCTTGCTTTCTGTCTGTCTCTCTTTGTCTTTCTGGTGAGTGCACAGCAAAAGCCTCTCCAAAAAAAAAAGAGTTCCAAATGATGAGACAATTATTGTCTTTCCCTCCCTACAAATCTTTTTTTTTTTTTTTTGGTAGAGGTTTTTGCCTTAGGGTGCCTGCCCTCACCAGCGAGGG
>NW_006159844.1:6106222-6129634 GCF_000334495.1 Tupaia belangeri chinensis | reverse complement strand
ACACCTCCAGGGGGACTGCCGCCCCACAATCCTTTCCCTTCCATTCTCCTCCCAGGATCTTGGGAAGGCACATACATGCACCTGGTGTAAGTTTCAAGCCATGAGCTGGGAGTCAAACTGTGGATGGCCATGTGGGAGTCTAGTGACAACCGCTATGCCATCTGCCAGTCTGATTTAAAAAAAAAACAAACAACGATGATTTTTGGTTACCAGTATACATTTTTCTCTTTATGGCCATGCAGCATATTGGGGAGAACAAAGAACACCCTTTTTTTTTTTAAATAATTAGTCCATTTGATCTTATTTATTTTTGCCATAGGGCGGGCGCTACCACGCCCCGTCCTTATTTATTTTTAATTTGACCAGAGAAGGACAGAGCATGGGGGGCGGCGGGGTGAGAAAGCAAGCCAGCAGGCCCTGGACTCGAACTGCCGTCAGCCATGTAGGAGTCCAGCGCCCTTAACCACCACGCCACTTGCTGGCCCAGGAACACACATCTTATTTTAGGGAACTTCAGGGGAAAGAGGATAAGAACCCAGAAGGACGGCAGGGAGAAAGAGTCACAGACATACTCTTCCTCATCCAGTTGTGCCTGGTATCATAGTATTCTCTGTATTTATGTCATCACATGCCAGCATCCCTAATTCTTAAGTAACATCTGCTTTGTTTAATTATTTAATTTTATTTATGTATTTATTTTGAGAGGTTTTTGCTATAAGGTGTGTGCGTTCGCCAGAAAGACAGAGAGATAGAAAGTGAGAAGTCATCTCCCAGGGGAAATGGCCTCGCTGCAATCCCTTCTCCTCCATTTTCCTCTTGGGATCCTGGGCATGCACGCACACACGCCCGGCTTGAGTTTAAGCCACCAGGTCCAGGACTCAAACCACGGTCAACTACATGGGAGTTCAGCAACATAGCCATTACGCTAACCGCTGGTCCCTATTTATTATTTTTTAAATTTGCTATATATAGGTCATATGCATTCACCAGAGAAAGTAAGAAAGCAAGCCTCCAGGTCCAGGATTCAAACCACAGTTGGTAAACTGGGAGTTCAGCACCTTAACTACCACACCACCTATTGTTCCCCTGCTTTGGTTTTTTTATTTAAGTCATAACGGTTAGGACCAGCAGATGGCATAATGGTTACATCACTGGACTCCCACATTGTCGACCAAGGTTCAAGTCCCAGACCCAGTGGCTTGAAACTTACCTTGGGAGGAGAAGGGATTGTGGCATGGCCAAACCCCCCCCCGGAGGGGGGGGCAGTGATTTCTTATTTTCTGACTCTCTGTCTATCTCTGTCTCTCTGTTGAGTACACACACCCTACAACAAAAAAGCTTAAAAAAAAGTAATAATTGTCATATGTTTTTCAGTTAACAATTAATACATAATATATCAACATAACACCGAGGAGTACTAGTTTCATAAAGTAGTTTTCAAGTCAGGTATATTTTACAAAAGGACCAAATATGAAAATGAACTATGTTTCATTACTTACTAAAATAAGATAGGATTTTGTAGTAATGTGGAATTTATAGTAACATATCTGTCATATCAGTGTCATTTAACCCTAAAAACTCTTACATGATTTTAATACTGAATACCTACAAAAGGAAATAACTCAAGTCCAACAGTACTAAATAGTCTTTTTCCAACAACACAGGACACTTTTCCACAGTCATTTAAAAACACTCCAGTCCAAGTTGCCAAATACATTTATTCCTTTACTCAACATTTATTGAGCACCTACTAAAAGTGCGGGAACATAAAAGAGCGCGATTAGTGGCCAGCAGGTGGTGCAGTGGTTGAGGGCACTGGACTCCCACATGTTGACTACAGTTCAAGTCCCAGACCTGGTGGTTTGCTTTCTCACTTTCCCTCTCTCTCTCATTCTGTCCCTCTTTGATCAACTTAAAATAAGTTAAATAAAAGAATTCTTTAAAAAAAAGAAAGCACGAGACCAGCAGTTAGCGTAATGGCTATATCGCTGGACTCCCATGTAGTCGACCGCAGTTTGAGTCCCAGACCCGGTGGCTTAAACTCATGCTGGGCGCGTGTGCGTGCATGCCCAAGATTCCGAGAGGAGAATGGAGGAGAAGGGATTGCTGCGTGGCCATCCCCCCTGGGGGATGATTTCTCACTTTCTGTCTCTCTGTCTCTCTCTGCCTGTCTGGCGAGCACAAGTGCCCTATAGCAAAAACCTCTCCAAAAAAAAAAAAAGGAAGCACAAATTAGTTTCTCCCCCATGAAGATTACAAAATATATACATAAATTGAACAAAAAGTTTACCTGTGCCCAGAGAGGATAACTTGTCCTCCATTGTTTTTATAGTGGAATTCAATTCAGCTTCCATTTCTTTTTCAAATTCATCTTCACTAGATGATTCACTTTCTCCAGTAAGACACTCTCTGATGAGTTTTCGTTTCTGGTCAGGAGTTCCATGTAAAAGCACATCCACTTCATCTTCAGAGCTAGTAAACATTTAAATCAAAAGGAATATAAGTATTAAAAAATGAAAGTAAATTAAAATTTTCATCATCTCATTGTCCAACAATTTTAAGTTTGACAAGGCTGTATTTGGTATATGTATCATCTTATATGCAGGTATTCTCATTAATGGATCAAATATAATTTTTTATTTCTACATAACACTTCCTCCTGTATATGCTGTTCATTTGTTTCTAAACTCTCTGCTATTAAACAGTACAGTGAAGATGTCTCTCTCTAAAATTTGGTTTCTGTTGACTTCCTTTGGATAAATATCTAGAATAAGATACAAAAACATCTTTCCAAAATCATTGTTCCAATACACAATTCCATCAGCAATGAAAAGTTTACTTCGTAGAACCTCAAGTTTTTATTTTTTAACTCTGGATACTTAGGGTTGGCTGGTAGCATGCTGGTTAAGGTGGCTAGATTCCACATGGCCACTTCACCAGTGAGTCTAGTCCTAGGCCCAGCATCTTGAAAAACACAATGGGCACATATGCATGTGTGCCCCAAACCCCAAGAGAATGGAGGCAGTTTGGTGAGTTAATGGGTGTCTGTTAGGTTTGGTAACTCGGGGTCTAGAAGATGTGGGGGAGGCGTGTAGGAGCTAGCGACTGCGGGGTGTCCACACCCAAAAGTGTTTTTTTAAATTCTCTCTCTCCTGCTCTCTCTCTGGTGAGCACATGTGCACTATGGCAAATTAAAAAAAAAAAAAAAAAAGCACTGGATACTTAAATAATACAATATACATAATTAATATTAGGTAATATATTTATGCAGGATGTCAATAGACAGTAGTTAAATATTACAGTTTAATAGGCACAATTCAGGATGGCAGGTGGTGTGGTGGTGAAGGCACTGGACTCCCACATGGTCGATCACAGCCCCACACCTAGCGGCTTGCTTTCTCACTTACTCACTCTCTGTCCGTCTCTGGTCAGAGTAAAACAATAATAATAAAGTTAAATAATTGTTATTTAAAAATAAATAAAAGGCACGATGCTACAGAAAACTATAAAGAGAAAGCTAAATTTATTCCAAATTCTCTTGTGTGATTTCTGCCAATTTACTTTGCTTCTGTGCCTGAGTTTTCCCATCAATTTTTTAAAAAGAATTATTTAATTAATTATTTATTTATTTACCTTAACTTGACCAGAGAGGGATAGAGTTCGAAAGAGAGAGAGAGAGAGAGAGAGAGAGAGAGAGAGCGAGAGCAGAGCGCGTGCGCACAAGCAAACCACCAGGTCCGGGATTCAAACTGCAGTCGGCCATGTGGGAGTCCAGCATCCTTAACTGCCATGCCACCTGCTGGTCCCCCCATCAATATTAATACGATGTAAATAAGCCAAACCAGGGACCAGCAGTTAGCGTAATGGCTATGTCGCTGGACTTCCACGTAGTCAACCACGGTTCGAGTCCTGGACCCGGTGGCTTAAACACACGCCAGGCATGTGTGCGTGCATGCCCAAGATCCCGAGTGAATGGAGGAGAAGGGATTGTGGCGTGGCCGTCCCCCCCGGAGGGTGATTTCTCACTTTCTGGCTCACTGTCTCTCTCTGTCTTTCTGGCGAGCGCACACGCCCTATAGCAAAAACCTCTCAAAACACACACACACACACACACACACACACACACACACAAACAATACGCCAAACCAAAGTGAAATGTTACTGGGACCAGCAGATGGTATAATGGTTACATTGCTGGACTCGACATAGCCAACAGCAGTTCAAGTCCTGGGCCCAGCGGCTTGAAACTACACCAGGTACTTTAGTGTGTGTGCCCAAAATCCCAAAAGGAAACTGGAGAAGGGATTGCAGCATGGCTAACTTGCCTGGGGGATTTCTTGCTTTCTCTCTTGCTCTCTGTCTCTCCAGCCAGCATACATGCCGTATAGCAAAAAATCTCTCTGAAGAAAAATGTAATGTTACTAAAATGAATTACACTCCTCAGACATTTCTAATACTACCAGTAGTACGTAATGTCTAACTATTCATAGACTAATGAATAGTTACAGACTAATAGTGACTTTCACTTGTCTATTTTCTCTTAAAGAATGTTGAGGCCCCAGTAGAAAATAAATCAGAAAGATGCAAATTCACACCAATAAATTTTCTTTTTTAAAAAATTTTATTATTTTATTTAACTATTTATTTATTTATTTATTATAATTTGACCAGAGAGGAACAGAGAGAGAGAGAAAGTGAGAAAGCAAGCTGCCAGGTCCGGGACTCAAGCTGCGGTCGACCATGTGGAAGTCCAGCGTCCTGAACCAACACACCAATAAATTTTATTAATGAAAAAGGACTCAGCCAGAATTTTCCATCTGACATTGTTCATCCTGATCAGCATGTTACCTTCTTCATTACCACTATGCTCACTAAGGTCTTCCCCTAACTCCACCTGTACTACCACATCCTAAGTCTCTCTAGGCCTCCACATCCCTGCTTCATTCCACCCTTAACCCTACTGCTGAAATGCCGCCCCCAAAGAACTCTCAGCATATCACTACCAACTTGGGAGCCTCAAAACCTTATTCAAAATAGCTTTCCACAATCTGGCTACAAATTATCTTTTCAACCTTACTTGCCACTATTATCCTCTCTCTACCCCAGTGATTCTCAACTATGGGCAATTTTGAGAACATCTGGCATAGCTAGAAACATTTCTGATTGTTACAATTGGTGGTAGGGAGAAGAGGTACTGGCATCTAGTATGTAGAGTCCAGAGATGCTAACAAACATCCTAAAACACACGAGACTCCCTCACAACAAAGGACTTCTCGACCCAAAATGCCAATGCTTTAGGGTTGAGAAACTCCGTTCTATATTCCAATATTTTCAAAATATGGGACAGAGGAGATTGTTTTACGTAGTAGCAAGATGAACAGCCACTAAGTGACACTGAATCCAGTACTGGTAGGAACATAAAATGGTACAGCCACCTTAGAAAAGTTTGGCCATTTCCTATAAAACTAAACATATGGGACCAGCAGATGGTGTAATGGTTACGTCGCTGGACTCCCATATAGTTGACCATGGTTTGAGGTACCGGAATCGTAGGCTTAAAACTCATGTTGGGCCTGTGTGCATGCATGCCAAAAATCCTGAGGGGAGAATGGAGAGGGTTGGCCTTGTGGGAGTCCAGTGACTTTAACCACCAAGTCACTTGCTGGCCCCAATAAATTTTTTTTTTTTTTAAAAAGGAAAAAAAAAAAAGCCAATCCCAAAGGTTATTTCTATGGTCTGAATCCCACTCCCCCCCTCCCCCAATTCACATGTTGAGACAGGATTTAAGAGAGGGAAAACTTAATCCAACTGTGGTATTAAAAGGTGGGTCCCATGGACATTAGGATTAAGGCAAGTAGAGCAGGACCCCATGGTTGACTCCAGGTAAGTTTACAAGGAGGGACAACAGGGCCAGACAGAGACACAAGAACACAGATTCATGTACTCTTCCCCCTGTGTGCTAATGCAGCCAGAAGACTCTCACCAGATACAGCCCCTGAGCCTTAGACCTCCAAATCATGAGCTGAATAAATTTCTATTCTCTTAAATTACCCCAGACTACGGCATTATGTTACTACAAAGGACTAAAATAAGTATGTTAATTGGGGAAAACTGGGTACTATTTACTGCCTGCTATTAAAGAGGTGGATTCGCCAAGCTCAAGTGTTCTTTAGCCATAACGCCAACACACTTAATGTGCAGCATTCATCTAGGCCCCTCAGTGTAGGGTGGAGAAGCAAGAACTGCCAACACAAACATGATGCTCAGGCTGCTTGCTGTGCTATGAAGGGTCTTTCATCTCAGACCCAGGAGTCTCACGTCCTCTGTGAGACAGACTATAATATATCAACCTGTAATCAAATCCTGACAGACACCTAAACACCATTCTTCCTGTTTTTTTTAAAAAAGAATTGTTTGTGTTTTAATTTGACCAGAGGAACAGAGAGAGAGAGAGAGAGAGAGAGAAGGAGGGAAAATGAGAAAGCAAGCTTCCAAGTCTGGGACTCAAACTGCAGTTGGCCATGTGGGGAGTCCAGTGTCCTGGTACATCACGCCATCTGCCAGCCCCACTTTTTTTTTTTTTTAAAGAGGTTTATATTTTGAGACCAGCAGTTAGCATAATGGCTACATCACTGGACTCCCATGTAGCTGGCCACGGTTCGAGTCCTGGACCCGGTGGTTTAAACTCACGCCAGGCACGTGTGCATGCATGCCCAAGATCCCGAGAGGAGAATGGAGGAGAAGGGATTGCGGTATGACCATCCCCACTGGGGGGTGATTTCTCACTTTGTCTCTCTCTGTCTTTCTGGCGAGCGTGTGCGCCCTATAGCAAAAACCTCTCTCAAAAAAAAAGAGGTTTATATTTTTGCAGATACTTAACCAGTGTTACCTGTCACAACAATAAAGTTTCCTTAAGGAAATTTAACTACGATAATATAAATAGACAAAGAAAAAGATTAATAACACATATACATGTATGAAGATTGTAATGGCAGAATAATTCAAATCCAGGAAACATTGCCATGTTACAAACTGAATTACAAAGTAAGGCCTATGTATATACCTCCTTTCAAGGACAGGACCCATGAACTGAAACTTGCTCACAGGGAATTCTAGTATCTACGTTCTCTACAACAAAAATCTTCAGAGCAGACTGATCTCCCGTACCTTCGATCTTTCACTGGTATGAGGAAACACTGTGAATAAAGGAGTTATAACACACAAAACATCATCAGACAGCCCTCCGACTTGCCATCCTCGGGGCCATAGCAGCTGTCGCACTCCCAGGGTGGCCAGGAGCCAAAACCCCGCGTGCTTTCTGCACCGCAGTGCTGTGTCTCTGGCCTGTACTGTTTGGAGACCTGGCCGCGGTACAACAGAAAGAACAGGCAGAAGTAAAAAGCTACAGAAGAGAAAGGCACTACCTCCTAGGACAGAGGAAATGGCTGCTGACCAGGACTGGCCTAGTGTTTACCCTGTCGCAACACCATGTAAACCCTCTACAGGACCTCTTCCTGTATGGATGGGTTATCTGGTGCAAAAGGGCCTGTCCATGGTAAAGGAGGGGAATCTGGAACTTTTAAAGATACCCAATTTTCTGCATTTGACTCCTGTACCAATTAAAAAGCGTTGTGAAGCTCTTAAAGATTTCTGCACTGAGTGGCCCACCGCGGTAGACAGTGATGCCGCGGTAGACAGTGATGCGAAATATAAGAAGCATTTCCGATTGAAATCGACACAGCTATGTTTCATCAGGACCATCTACTCAAAATCCCAGAGCACAGTGGTAACCTTAAGGGTTAAATTTTCCAGTTTGAATTTAGATGATCATGCAAAGTAACTTACTAAACCTGTAGGAGAACGATACTGCAAGACCACAGATGTGCTTACCATCAAAACAGATAGGTGCCCTTTAAAAAGACAGAATTATGGGACCAGCAGTTGGCATAATGGCTGTATCATTGGACTCCCATGTGGTTGACCACAGTTTGGGTCTTGGACTCGGTGGCTTAAACTCACACCAGACGTGCGTGCATGTGTGCCCAAGATCCCAAGAGGAGAATGGAGGAGATTCCAGGAGGGGGATTTGTCACTTTCTCTCTCTGCCTCTCACTTTCTGGCAAGCGCCAGAAAGCAAAAGCCTCTCATTAAAAAGAAAAGAAAAAGAAAAAAGGAATGGGGGAAGACCAACAGATAGAGTAATGGTTACATTGCTGGACTCCCATATGGTCAACTATGGATAGAGTTCCAGACTCCAGCGGCTTAACATGCTGAGCACATGTGTATGCATGCCCAAAATCCCAAAAGGAGAATGGAGGAAAAGGGACTGGGTGACTAGCCCCCACCCCAGTGTTTTCTTGCTTTCTGCCTCTCTGGTGAGCACACATACCCTATAGCAAAAACCCCCCTCAAAAAAAAAAAAAAAAAAAACAAGCAAAAAACTAAATTTGCCTAGAAATCTTTTGACCACTTAACTACAAATTTCCCTCAGGTTAATCTCTCCCTATCAGAAATTTCAACAGAATTTCATGCATGCCTGTCAGGACAACTTTTCTTTTTAAAAAAATTTTTGCTATAGGATGCGTGCACTCACCAGGTAGAGCCAATGAGAAGGAAGGTGAAAAATCATCCCACGGGTGTGTGTGTGTGTGTGTGTGTGTGTGGCCCCACAGCCATCCCTTCTCCACCACTCTCATCTTGGAATTTGGGGCAGGCACACACGCTTGCCCTGCGTGATTCTCAGGCCAGTAGGTCCAGGACTCAAACTGAGGTTGGCCATGTGGGAGTCTAGCACCTTAACCACACCACTCCTGCTGCCCCCCAACACTTTCCACAATGTTCTTCTAAGATAAACCCTCCTTATTTCTGCTATTATTCTGTGAGCCTGTGGAAGACAAGGATCTTATCATACACCTCTGTAGCTCAAAGAAAGCACCTAAGAGTAAAAAAGCCAGCCAGATGGCTTGGTGGTGAAGGCAGCTGGATCCCAATGGGAGGACAGACATAGCGCAAGCTAGGTGGCGTGCGTGGAGGCCCAAAATCCCAATGAAGAAAGGACTGCGTCCTGCCACCCCCTTTAGCGATGCGCTCTCTCCGACCCGGCCGCAAGCGCACGCGCACTGGAGCAAATTTCGTTTAAAAGCCTGTTCCATATTATTCCTTTTTGTTACGGCAGCTTAGTCAACATGGGCACTTCACATTAAATCCCGTGGGTCTCTCAACAAACTTACGATAGTTACTACATTTCCACGTTATCGGGAAAAACCGAAGATTCGCGACTTGCCCGACAGTCATGCTGCTATTAAGCTGCAGCGGCAGCACTAGATTTCAGTCCAGGACTCAAACTGAGGTTGGCCATGTGGGAGTCTAGCACCTTAACCACACCACTCCTGCTGCCCCCCAACACTTTCCACAATGTTCTTCTAAGATAAACCCTCCTTATTTCTGCTATTATTCTGTGAGCCTGTGGAAGACAAGGATCTTATCATACACCTCTGTAGCTCAAAGAAAGCACCTAAGAGTAAAAAAGCCAGCCAGATGGCTTGGTGGTGAAGGCAGCTGGATCCCAATGGGAGGACAGACATAGCGCAAGCTAGGTGGCGTGCGTGGAGGCCCAAAATCCCAATGAAGAAAGGACTGCGTCCTGCCACCCCCTTTAGCGATGCGCTCTCTCCGACCCGGCCGCAAGCGCACGCGCACTGGAGCAAATTTCGTTTAAAAGCCTGTTCCATATTATTCCTTTTTGTTACGGCAGCTTAGTCAACATGGGCACTTCACATTAAATCCCGTGGGTCTCTCAACAAACTTACGATAGTTACTACATTTCCACGTTATCGGGAAAAACCGAAGATTCGCGACTTGCCCGACAGTCATGCTGCTATTAAGCTGCAGCGGCAGCACTAGATTTCATGGCTTCTGAAGATTGAGGTCCTTCTGATTCCAGACCAGCCTCTCTCTTTCCTGCGCCAGGGTCAGACCTGCCTTCCCGCCAGCTGCGCGACCCCACCAGGATTCCCCGCTGGCCTCCACAGTCGACAGTGGGGCGCCACAGACGCCCGAGCCGCCCGTATCACTTAGCAGGCGCGGCGAGTGGAGACGGCCAAGGCCCGACCTCGTCCCAAAGCCTACGGGCCAGGGTGGGGCAGAAGCCCACCTGCTCAAGGCCGGCTCCTCGTCGCTAGGCTCTTCAACCGCGTAGGGGTCGTAGTCATCCTGGAGCCTGCTCATGTCGACGGGCAGCAGCTTACACAGTCCACAGGCGCCGCCGTCGTCTGTTTACTCCGCAAGTCCCTCCCATAAAGCGTCCCGGACTCCACTTCCGGCCGCACTTCCGAGTCCTCCCTGTGCGCCTGCGCAGACCCTCTCGGCGGGGGCCCGGGAGAGCGGACGATGACAGTCCCGCCCGAGCTCTCCGGAAGTTCCGTTTAGGTGGGAGGGACTACGTGGTTACCCGAGGTAGCAGTGGTGTGCACCCTCGTAAACTGCAGTCTGCGGTGAACGCTCTGTACGTTCTCTCCTCACCTACGAAGCAGAAGTCTAAACGCCGAGGGACACGTAGCCTGAAACCCAGCGGTTACCCAGACACCCGCACCCGACGTCCGTCCCGCGTGTGTGCTCGAGCCCTTCCGCCTGCCTGTCACTCGCGGCCCACCGCCTCGCCCTGACACTTCACCTGCAGCCTGACTTCGGACCGACTGTTTACCACCAAGTTGCCCGCTCTCGGCCTCTCCTCAGTCCTCTTCCTACTCAGCCCTCATCCCATTCGGCTCTATACTTGAGAAAACGCAGATGGCAGCGTCTTGATGGAGAGACTATGTCCTCCGGTTTCGGACCAGTCTGTGCTCGAGTTCCTGCCTTCTAGGGCAGCTCTCCCATGCTCGATCCCTCCCAGAGCCCCGTCTTTATCTGGTCCCTGCCTTCTCTGGTCCTTTGCCACATTTCCATTGCCTGTTACAGTAAATTGTCTCCACCTGCTACACCACTGGCAGCCCAAACTCCACGTGGCCCAGATCCCACTCAGTATCTTCCACCCCATTCCTGCACATCAGCCATTAGCTACTTTGAGCTCAGAATTTCTGCTCATGCTGTTTCCTCCAGGTTTCCAACTGCTTTGGGTGAAGGCCTTGGAATCTTTATTTCTTTCTCTATCCTTGCATGATCTCTCAATTCACAAGTCTTGTAGATTTTTCAGCTGGTCCCAGAGAGCATCCACATCCCGTCTCCACTCCTCATCTTTGCTGATAAAGGCTCCTAATTGACAGATTTTTCAGTCTTTTCCTTCTCCAATCATTCCACAGTCCGTTGGCAGAGTGACCCTCATCCAACACAACTCTACTTTCAATGAATTCCTTCCTCATAAAGTCTGACTACAATATTTCACCTTTACCTGCTGTGTCTGTTCACCACAGCCCGTGGTATTCTTGCCCCTCCAAAATATGGTTCAATCCATCATGCAAACACATTTCCAGCTACACTCCTACATATATGCAGCATAATTTGCAGATTCCAGAGTATTCTCTCTTTCACTGTAAGGCTCTTCATTGCCTCATTCTCTTGAGTACTCTCCCCTTTTAATTCTAATGTCCAGTTTCCAAAGATCCTGCTGCAACTTGAAGTGATTGGACAGAATGACCCTTAGCACACTTTTCAGTTCCTGTAGTTATAGGAACTCACACTGTATATATTCTCTGATGCCTTTGCAGATTCTCCTTCCAATGGAATTTTTCTCTGCTTTAAATTCATTTTTGTTCTGGGACCAGCAGTTGGCGTAATGGCTATGTCGCTGAACTCCCACGTAGTCGACCGCGGTTCGTGTCCCGGACCCGGTGGCTTAAAACTCAGGCCGGGTGTGTATGCATGCGTGCCCAAGATCCGGAGAGGAGAATGGAGGAGAAGGGATTGCGGTGTGACCATCCCCCCTGGGGGGTGATTTGTCGCTTTCTGTCTCTCTGTCTCTCTCTGTCTTTCTGGCAAGCGCACACACCTTATAGATAAAACCTCTCCAAAAACAAGAAAGAAAAAAGAAAAAGAAAGAAAGAAAATGTAGTAATTAACCACTCCAGAGAAAAATAGGTCCTCGCACTGGGTTCTACTGTAAGTCTAGGCTTATCCAGAACTTTGAGAGTCTCTGTCCTGAATGGATGATGAAGTATTCAAGTAAAAGGTTCCGAGTTGTAAGTGCGAGTTTCTGAGGGGTACTGCCTCAAAGCAGGCTCAAGAAGAGCCACATCCTCCAGTTTATTCCTTTTTTGGGGCGGTCTGGGTCTGGGACGCAAACCGCCATCAACTACGTGGGAGTCCAGTGACATAGCCATTACGCTAACTGCTGGTCCCCCAGTTTATTCCAAGGCTGGATAGTCCTGGGATGATCAGCTCACTTTCCTTCTGAAGAGTTCTGACAATTCATTAGCCTCAGGATTCAGTTCTTACAAAACATTCTTTCACACTGAGAAAGACTCAGCCCCATGAAATAAGATCTCCTCGCTTATCCTCCGGCTTCTTGAACTCGAATATGCATCCGCTGCTCAAGAGCAAGAGCGGCTCCCTGCTCCGTGAGGACGCTGATCTGATCCAGATAAGGCTGCAGTCAGCATACTTCTGGTTTAAGTCCTTTACATTTCTACTAATGTTTATAGCAATATCTTTCATTTCAAGGTACTTCAAGCTGGTTAGTTTATTCGTATTTTCCAGGAGCTTACAGTCTTCACTGGTAGCCGTCAGCTCCCCAATCAGGTATGTGGCCATCTTGGAGAACATGTCCTCAGCAGTCTCCACGTCAGCATCGTCTGGAGCGGGCTCCTCACGTCGTATCGCCGGGACACCCTCAGTGGCTGCTGCCATGCTATTGCAATGAACAGTCTAGAGCATAAAAGTTAGGCTGCAAAATAAAATCACTAGGGGAATTTTGAAATTATCAAAGTAAAGACCATAGCACGGGGGCCAGGTGGCGTGGTGGTTAAGGACACTGGATTCCCACATGGTTGACCCTGGTACAGTCCCGGACTTGGCAGCTTGCTTTCTCTCTCTCTTTTTCTCTCTCTCTCTCTCTTGCTCGCTCATTCAGTCCCTCTCTGGCCAAATTAAAATAAATAAATAAATAAATAAATAAAGTTAAATAAAATAATTATTTATAAATATGTCGGCACAGACCAATTAAATCAGAATCACTGTTCTAGAGGACTGATTTCATTTACCATCATCTTTAAAGTGATAATGAACATGGATTCTTATTTGAGTGTCCCAGAATTCAAATCTTTTTCTTTTTTTCCAGAATTAAAATCTAAAGAACTTTTCAGACCATCAAAGTGCCTTTCAGTGTCCTGCAGTAATATGGAATCTGAGATACTAAGAATATCATAAATAATAATTGGCTGACATGTGTTAATGTGTTGAATATGAGGGAGGAGTCACAGGGTGAGAAGGCCAATTAAACAATGAGGATCCGCCCTGCAGTCAAGATGCAGAGTGGCAGGCACTCATAGATTGTCTAATCAATGACTAGGTTTATCTACTGGAGTGCTTCTAGGTATACATTTAAACCCAAGTAAAATTCACACATGTCTCCCCTGGAACAGAGAGAATAGTTAACTTCGAGTAACAAAACAAAGTACACCTTATCTTGGCCCTGGATCCTTGACTGAGGCCTTGAGTATTGCAGGATGTCAAAGGCAGCCTCTTTGATGATAACTGCATTCAAAATCCTGAAATGTTGGGAACTAGCAGTTAGTGTAATGGCTATGTCGCTGGACTCCCATGTAGTCGACCGTAGTTCGTGTCCCGGACCCGGTGGCTTAAAACTCACGCCGGGTGCGTGTGCCTGTGTGCCCAAGATCCCGAGAGGAGAGTAGAGGAAGGGATTGTGGTGTGACCATCCCCCCTGGGGGGTGATTTCTTGCTTTCTGTCTCTATGTCTCTCTGTGTCTTTTTTTTCTGCCACCTGCTTCTAAAAGAAGAGTCGCACCCAAAATGGCAAGGTTTTATATTTTTTCTCATTGCTTGAAGCCAGTCGAAGTCAACACTATTTAAACTAAACAGCAACAAACAAGTCATTGGAATCATATTCAGACAGGCAGTGGAGCACCCTCTAGATAAGTCATCCTTTTGGTACTTTTATTTCCAATATAGTCTGAATAATCCTGTACTGGTGCACTGTGTAACCTGATCACAACATCAAACTGGTTCAGGGCACGGCCCAGTTCTCGTCCACGCAGTATCCCACCACTCCCAATAACCACACAAGGCCAACAAGTCTTGGCTTTCAAGTGTTCAGGAAAGTCGTGGTCAGGCAATATTTCCAAGAACATCTGGACTTGACTGGAGAACTTCGGGAACTCAAAGGGAGGATCATACTTATACTCAGCTTCACTTGCTCTGGGGTCCTTCTGCACGAAAGGCAATACGTCCATGTGACACCTGTGCTCAAATCACAGCGCCATGGGCGTGTTCGCAAAGTTGGGCCAACGTTCCTGTTGCAAGATTGCTGGGCATGTTTCTGGGCTCTTTTAACGTTGTCAGGGTCCACATAGTGTGTGTTTTTCGGGTCGCATTCTTCAGTAGTATAATTTGAGAATATAAAGGTTGCATACTCCAAACACCAGCAACGTACATTTGAGGATGTCTTTTAACTGCAAGCTAAGTCTTCTCATCTTGTTTTTTGTTTTGTTTTGTTTTGGTTTTGTTTTGTTTTGAGAGATTTTCCCTATAGGGCTCATGCGCTTACCAGACAGAGACATGGAGACAGAAAGTGAGAAATCACCCCCCAGGGGTGATGGTCACGCCGCAATCCCTTCTCCTCCAGGGATCTTGGGCACGCACACGTGCCCGGTGTGAGTTTTAAGCCACTGGGTCTGGGACGCGAACCACGGTCGACTATGTGGGAGTCCAGCAACATAGCCATTACGCTAACTGCTGGTTCCCCTCATCTTGTTTTGAGCTGGGGTGTACCATGGCAGGGGAGACCTTGAGCAATCATGCCCGTTTCATGCAGTTGTATTCACTTGGCATTGCCTGGCCAGCAGGTGCCGCTGCTGCAGCCTGGGTTTGCAGCTGCAGGGGACGGCTGCTCCGGCTGCCTGCTGACTTTGTCCCATAAAGGAGAAGGGGCGACAGGCGGCTGTCCTGGCCCCCACTGTAATGGCCCCCCCACTGGTGCCCATTTGGCCTGGCCATGCTCTCCCCCAGGCGGATTCAGAGGAACCACACTGTACGATTTAAGTCCTGGACCTGGTGGCTTAAAAAATATGTGTGCCCAAAATCCTGAAAGGAGGGAGTTACGGTGGAGCAGAAGTTGCAGCATGACCATTCCCCCATCAGGTTTGGGGGGTGTCTTCTTGCTTTCTGTCTGTCTCTTTTTCTGTCTCTCTTCAGTGAGTACATGTGTTTCTGGCAATTTTTTTTTGGTAGAGGTTTTTGCCATAGGGCACAGGCACTCACCAGAAAGACAGAGAGAGACAGAGAGATAGAAAACGAGGAGTCACCCCCCGCCCAGGGGTGATGGCCATGCTGCAATCCCTTCTGCTCTATTCTCCTCTTGGGATCTTGAGCCTGCATGCACATATACCCAGTGTGAGTTTAAGCCACCAGGTCCGGGACTCGAACCACAGTTGGCTACATGGGAATCCAGTGACATAGCCATGAATGACGTCAACTGCTGGTCTCTTGGCAATTAAAAAAAATTGCCTAAGAATTATTTTATTTTATTTTATTTGTTTATTTTAATTTGATCAGAGAAGACAGAGAGAGAGAGTGCGAGCAAGCTAGCCACCAGGTCCAGGATTCGAACTGCAGTTAGCCATATGGGAAGTCCAGTGTCTTTAACCATATGACAGCTCCCATGGCAAAAATTTAAAAAATAAAATAATTAGAACTTTGGGCTCTTCCCTGTGGTCTGATGGTTAAGGAAAATGGATCCTACATGGCCTACCACATAGTTCAAGTCCCAGCCCAGCAGTGGTTTGAAAAACAGTGCATCGTGTGCAGGCTCCAAATCCTAACCAGACAGAGAAATGGGAGAAGGGATTGCAGTGTGACTACATCTCATTAAAGGCTATTTTTTCTCTCTGTCACTTCTCTCTTCTCCCTCTATGAGCAATTCCTTTGGGAATTGGGGGGAAAACAAAAAAGAAAGATAGTGAGAGAGGCCAGCAGGTGGTGTGGTAGTTAGGTACTGGACTCCCACATGGCCAACTGGTTTGAGTCCCAGACCTGGCAGCTTGCTTTCTCTTCTCTCTTGTAAAATTGAATAATAATGATAAATAAGTGAAGTTAAATTATTTTTAATATATATATATATAAACAATTACAGATTCTAAGGAGTTGGCTGTGGTCCTAGGACCTGTAAGTGAGTAAGTAATCTCGGGGACTGAGACTGAGGCTAATGTTTTGAGGTAACTTTTAAGGATCGTATATGCTGACGTGGACAAAAAGAAAAACCAGAGTATAGAACTAGAAAGAAGCAGGGAAGGCCTTCCTGAACTCCGTTCATCTAGAATTTAAGCATCATCCCCAAACTTTCTCTTCCCCATCCCATCTTCTCTATCTTTTCATCCAGTTCTTGCCTCCTAAACCTCATTCAAATTATTTGCACACTGCGGGTCTCCCTGGTTCTATTATTCACTATTCCTACTACACACACAAAAAAAAAAACACCCCACAGTCTAAAACGTTTACTTTACTTAAAGCACACCTTGCAAATTAACACAGATCCCTCCACTTCTTCATGTCAGGATTAAGACACTTCCTAATCCTTTTTTTAAAGCCACATTAAAAAAAAAAAAAAAAAAAAAAAAAAAAGCGGAAAAATAAGTAAAACATAAGGTTGATTAGGAACACTTTTACACCACCACAAGGAAATTAAAACCCATATGGAGATACCACTACACACCACATGCTTAAGCCAAAACTAAGTTATTATAAGTCTCAATGATCAGACCATACACAGCCAGACTTAAAAGAACAATCTATCTTTAAAACACAGAAAACCAGGGGAGAGCGCGAACGCAGTCCCCCACTACCACAAATTATGCAGTCGAGTTTCCCACATTTGGGGAAATCGCAGGGGTCAGCACATCCGGAGTGCAATGGATAAGCCTCGCCCTGGGAAAACCACCTTCGTGATCATGGTATCTCCCCTGCCAGGTAAGTATGAGTTGCGCTTCTCGCCTCGGCCCACACCCTCGTGCCCATCTCACTCTGAACATACGGTCACTGTCCCCACGCGGCCTCCGCGCGCTCATCGCCTCAAGCTTCTTCGCCCGGATCTCGCCTGCGGGCAAGATGACCTCCTTGCGGTTGTGGTGTGGCCGTGGGGGGCGTGGAGGCCCTGGCAGGCAGGGACCGGCAGCCTCTGCGCCGGGCTCATCTGCATGCGCCACGCCCCCACGGTGACGTCGCCGGAACTCCCGTTTGGCCCCTGGGGGTGATGGGTCCTGCCAGGTGTAAGACACGTGTAATGTCTCCGCTCAGGCGACCTTGAGCTGGCGGTGGGGGATACCTGTTTGTGGCTTTTAAGGGAGACCCCACACCGCTCTGCTCCCCAGGCCAGCCTCAGAGGACGATCATGTGGTAGGCAGTTAGCTAGTAATGAGCCGACAGTCCTAAGCGAATAGCAGAAGGACACATGTCACAATCACAATTTATCAGGAGTCACAGCCAGACCCTCTATGAAAAGCCTTCTTCCCACCTAGCTTCTGGCTCTGGGAAGGCGAGGCAAATGCCATTTTTCTTCCTTGGGACCTGAGGAAGACACATGGGGATGATTGTAAATTTCCCTCTTGCTATTCCTCATAAATACAAAAAGGGGGTGGGGGTGGGGAAGGAAATGAATAAATACATACAAACACAAAAAGACACAACCAGACATTTTGGTCAACCTGACTCCCACTGGGCAGTCTATCCTAAATAGGCATCCTGGCTCACACTGGGCATGCACAATTAGGTAATCAAAGTCCTCAAAAATTCCTCACCTGTGAGAGAGATGCACGGTGTGTATGTGTGTGTGTGTGTATGTGTGTGTGTGTGTGTGTGTGTGTGTGTGTGTGGCGGGGGGCAGGAATTCAAACGAAAGACATAAATAACATGACAGACCTCCCTCTGTTAAATATTCATTAATGGGACCAGCATTTGTCTTTCTGGCAAGCGAGCGCACAGTGCCCCATAACAAAAACCTCTCCAAAAATTAAATTAAAAATAAATAAATAAGTATTCATTATCACCTCTGATAATAAAAATAACACCTAACCAGTTTCAAACGTAGTTGCTACCTAGCAACCTACCTGCCTAAAGGTCTTTGAGGTGTACTAAAAGCTTTTTTCCTATTAAATTATCTTTTTTTTTCCTTTTTTCCTTGAGAGTTTTTATTTTTCCTATAGGGCGCATGCACTCACCAGACAGGGAGAGTCAGAAAGCAAGAAATCACCCCCTGGGGGGATGGCCACGCTGCAATCCCTTCTCCATTCTCCTCTCAGGATCTTAGGCACGCACGCACACGTGCCCTGTGTGAGTTTAAACCACCGGGTCCGGGAGTCGAACCACAGTCGACTACATGGGACATAGACATTACACTAACTGCTGTTCCCTACCTACTTTTATTGTGGCTTTATTTTACACCTAGGGACAGGTCGCTAATTTTAGTGATCCGGACCCAAAGAGCCAAAGATTTTACACAATACAGCTAAACACTCTCCCATCCTATGACAATCCCAATACTGGTAGGCTCAGGGCCTGGGTTCGGCCTCTTCTTCAGGAAAAAAAATGACACGCAAGCGTAACAATTAAGCATTAAGTACTCAGCATTTCTTTCTTTCTTTCTTTTTTGTAGAGGTTTTTGCTACAGGGCGCATGCACTCACCAGAAAGGTAGACAGAAAGCTAGAAATCACCCCACAATCCCTTCTCCTCCATTCTGCTTGCGGGATCTTGGGCACGCACTCACACGTGCCCAGCGTGAGTTTAAGCCACCGGGTCTGGGACTCGAACCGTGGTCAACTACATGGGAGTCTAGCGACATATCCATTACCCCAACTGCTGGTCCCACCAATTTAACTTGAAATTGTTTTTATCCCATATGGGGCTTTTTCCTTTCAGACTGTATAGTTTAATCTCTATTAATTAATTAATCTGTATAGTTTAATCTATATTTAATCTATATACAAATGAGGCATGCTAGGGGCCCACAGGTGGCCTGGTGGTTAAGGGTGCTGGACTCCCATATGGTTGACCACAGTTCAAGTTCAGACCTGGCTGCTTGCTTTCTCTCTGTCCCTGTCTGGTCAAGTTAAAATAAATAAATAAATAAAGTTAAATAAAAGAATTCTTTAAAAAAAAAAAAAAAAGATCTCTGAGTAGGCAGAGAGGGTTAGGAGTCCACAGAATGGAGAGCAGAGTCACTACAGTCAAGGCTTTAATAAAAACCATTTGCTGCTCTAGCGAGAAATCAGTTATTAGCTCTACCACTTGCTGACACAAAAGCTGCTTGCAGTCTGCTTGAGCTATCGATGACTCAAGCTAGTGTGTTTCATATCATTGCTGTATTTCAAACCAGGAACGTGGCCTCTCCTGGTCTGGAGAGCAGGAGAGGGGAACACTTTGAGCAAAATATTCTTCATACGTTTCAAAAATGTGTGACTTCTTGCTGCCTAGGCCAGACATAGACAAGTTAGCTATTGTCCTGAGGACACTGCAACTCAAGGGCACCTGTTAGCTTAAACCTCCTTGGAGGCACCCAACCCTGCTGAGGCCTCTCTTAAAAGAAAGTTTTTCCCAGTAGGCTTTTCCTCTTACCTCCTTAGACGGAAATCATTTTCACATAGTTTTTCTTTGTCAGGGCCCACAGAACTGGGCTACTCTTAGCCCTCAGGGTAACCCTTTCCAGCCTCTTGGCTGGGAGCTTTGGCTCTTTCCTAATAAACTTTGCTTACTATCCTCTCCCTTTGTCCACATTTCTAACTCTTCATGAGCATTGGACAAGAACCTGGGTCAGGGGGCAGCGAGTGGTATGGTGGTTAAGGGTGCTGGATTCCACATGGCCATGGTTCGAGTCCCAGACCAGGTGGTTTGCTATCTCACTTTCACACACACACACACACACACACACACAGTCAAATTAAAATAAAGTTAACTAAAATAATTATTTTTAAAAAGAACACATTTCCAAACTCTTTTTAAAAAATTAAAATATTTTTAAAAATCATTTTTGAAAAATTATATATTATTTTGTGTGTGTATGTGTGTATACCCAGAGGGGATGGCCACACTCCTGTCCCCTCTTCTCAATTGTCGGGTTATTGGGCACACACATTCACTCATTTGGCATGAGTTTCAAGCTGCCGAGTCCGGGACTCAGTGGTCAGCCACATAAAAGTCCAGTACCTTAACCATTGCGTTTCCTGCTACCCCCTTATCATTGCATTTTAAAGTATGCTATAGGATACATGTGCTCACCAGAACGAATGAAAGAGAGAAAGTGAGAAAGCAAACCATCGGTCTGGAACTCATACCGTGTTTGGTCATGTGAGAGGCCTTAACCACCACACTACCTCTTGCCCCCCAAAATTATTTCTGCTCTACTTCAGTGCCATCAGGTTATTAATCTGAGATGCAGTTAGGTTCATTTGTGTTTATATTCAATTTTAGGGTCTTAATCTCCATTCTTTTTCTCTTTTTTTTTTTTTAAATATGTAAAACATTAACAGAGTTTCAAAAGTCAAAAATGATATAAGATGATATACTCAAAAAAATCACTCTCTCCTACTTCGCTGACACTCAGCCTTGTAGATAATTTTATTGGTTCTATATCAGTGTTGTATCTCTTTTTGTAAGATAATGATGTCTATTAAAAAATATTTTATTGAACTTTATTATTTATTTATTTAAATGTAACCAGAGAGGGACAGAGTGAGAGAGAGAAAGTGAGAAAGCAAGCCGCCAGGTCTAGGACTCGAACTACCGTGGGTCTCGTGGGAATCCAGCGCCCTTAACTACCACGTCACCTGCTGGCCCTGATGTCTATTTTCTTATTTCCGCCTTTTTCTTTTTTAGAGAGAGATTCTTGCTATAGAGTGCTTGCACTCGTTGGAGACACAGGAAAGAAAAAGGTGGGAACCACAGAAAAGCAAACCATTCAATTAATAACTTCATTTTAACTAGAAAAGTTGAACCCCGTAGATTCCTAGGTTCATCTCCCGGGAGTGAGCAGAACAAAAGCTCCGGCGACGTCACCGTGGGGGCGTGGCGCATGCAGATGAGCCCGGCGCAGAGGCTGCCGGTCCCTCTCTGCCAGGGCCTCCACGCCCCCCACGGCCACACCACAACCGCAAGGAGGTCATCTTGCCCGCAGGCGAGATCCGGGCGAAGAAGCTTGAGGCGATGAGCGCGCGGAGGCCGCGTGGGGACAGTGACCGTATGTTCAGAGTGAGATGGGCACGAGGGTGTGGGCCGAGGCGAGAAGCGCAACTCATACTTACCTGGCAGGGGAGATACCATGATCACGAAGGTGGTTTTCCCAGGGCGAGGCTTATCCATTGCACTCCGGATGTGCTGACCCCTGCGATTTCCCCAAATGTGGGAAACTCGACTGCATAATTTGTGGTAGTGGGGGACTGCGTTCGCGCTCTCCCCTGACATGATTGGTTTAAAAGAGAACCCTTTTTTTCCTCAGTAGGTATGAGTTAGTTTCTAATTAGTAAACATAATAATCTCTTGTGATCACGTTACTTCAACCCACTGAGAAAAACTTAGTACTTAAAAAGTATATCCTGATACACTCTGGTGTACATATTTTCTCAGGTTAGTCACAAAACCAATACGTTAATATGGAACCACGACTAGTGAGGAATCAGGTGTGATCTGATCGAAGTTTCCCTTGCATTGTAACTTCTTGGATCATTAACGAGTTTCAGATGCTTTGTGATAACTGCTGCGACTAAATACGCGCGCTAAGCAGAGAAACAGCATAGAACCCCACTCTTGGCTGTAATCCCTTCTGCAAACTCACACCCGGCTATTTGGTAGTGACATAGCCATCACACCAACTGCTGCTGGTTCTCTTCAAAAGAGAGATTAATGTGCAAGACTCTAGCTATTTAAAAAGGTTTTTTCCTGAGTGGGAAAGATATCTGAATTGAGTTTTTTTCCCAGTGTAGAAAGATATCTGAATTGAGTCTTTTCCCAGTGTATAAGATGGCAGTAGAAAAAACTGCAAAGCGGGATACTAAGAAGAAACCTGAAGCTAAGAAGGCTGATGCCAGGTGGCAAGGTTAATAAAGGGTGACCCCAAGGCTACAAAACAAGGGGAAAGAAACCCCATTGCAGCCAAAATGCCCTCCTAGTGGTTCTAGTCTGGGGCATCGGCAGATAGTCCTAAACTGCTATGTTATTCCAGGAAGGCCATGTACAAGAAGAAATACTCAACCACTGAATCCAGGATTGAAAAGGGTTCTTGCAACTGTCACAAAACCGGTTGGTGGAGATGAGAACGGTGGTACCTGGGTGGTTAAACTGTGCAAATGCCTAAGTGTTACTCTACTGAAGATGTGCCTCGAAAGCTGTTGAGCCACGACAAAAAAAAAACCTTCTGGGACCATTCTGATCATCCTCACTGGATGCCACAGAGGCGAGAGGGGTTTTCCTGAAACAGCTGAGCAGGGGCTTGGTACTTGTGACTGGACCGCTGGTTCTCAATGGAGTTCCACTGTGTTAGACATGCCAGAAATTTGTCATCGCCACCTCCACGAAAACTGATATTAGCAAAGTAAAAATCCCGAAGCAACTTACTTCAAGGAAAACTGCAGAAGCCTTAACCACCAGGAAGGTGAGATCTTTGACATTGAGAAGATTTCAGAGCTGTGCAAGGTTGATCAGAAAGCTGTGGACTTGCAAATTTTACCAAAAATCAAAGCTGTTCCGCAGCTCCAGGGCTACCTGCAATCCGTGTTTGGCCTTATAGATAGAGTTTATCCTCACAAATTAGTGTCCTAAAGTTTTTGCCAAGAGCCTAATAACTGCTTATATATATATGTGTGTGTGTGTGTATATATATATCCACAACAATTAAACTGCTGGGGACCAGCCTCAGCGGGGGTGGGTTGGTTCGACGGAGGCGACGCTGGAAGAAAAGAAAGACAAAGGCCTCGCGCTTTTTCATGCATGTCCTAAGCCGGACACTCCTCTAAGATCGCTCTCTGAGGAGTGACAACTGCTAGGAAATATCGTGCCTTTTTATTGAAAATGAGATACATGCAAGTAAATGGGAGAGGGGCTATGTGACCTAATGATCAATCAATAAAGTTTTAACAATTGAGATAAGAGATTCTATTCAAGTTTTAATTAAGGGCGGATCTATTAATCATTGATACAATTCGACAATAGATTGATGTAAGCAAGCTTTTGGGAACTTCTGTTCTGGGAGCGTGGTTTC
>NW_006159844.1:6083981-6106052 GCF_000334495.1 Tupaia belangeri chinensis | reverse complement strand
CTATAGCGAAAATCTCTCTAAAAAAAAAAAAAAAAAAAAAAGAAAATCTCTAGTACAGATATTAGTTTTTATAAATCTTAATAAAGAATGATATTTATATAATTTTATAGAGATGTAAAATTAATTAAAGGAATCCTAATATATTTACCTATCCTGAAGGGGTGAAGTTAGTGTTCACTTGATGAGGGTGGGGATACAGCCCTTTCAACTGGTGGTGAAGTGACTAATGAGTTAATGGAAAACTTTGTGGCACACCTAGGCATTCTTGTTGTGCTTGTGGCGCCACCGTCATGTATTTTGTCAGAACATTAGCTACAGTGAGGCAGGACTGTCTTGGGTCAGTTTCTGCTTAAGAGGTAATTTTTAAGTTTATATAAATGTGTTTTGAAAGGCCTTCCAACAATCAAGAAAAACTTTAGCACACCCCCTATTGTGCCCAATGAAGCACTGTAATCAACAGTAAATGGTCAGGGTAAAGGGGAGCGGTCGGGGGATTTTGGAGAAATCTTGCTACAAATATGTATGGGAAAACTATGTAATTCTTTTATAGTAATATATCGGGGAGTCAGAAGGGGGTCACTTCCCAGCAAGGCTATCACAGTCCCGGAGCGAATAGCAGGCGGCCTTGCCAACATGCTAAGTGACCCAAGCTTGTTCCAAGGTTGGGGGGCGTACAGTCGTGGCCTTGCCAACTCACTGAACCGACCGGAAGCGATGCTCAAAGGTCAAGGGGCTCAGACGGGTCCTGGAGCCCCGCCGGGTCGGACATATGTGTGTGTGTGTGTGTATATATATATATCCACAACAATTAAACAAATTTACTTCAGCTGTGTATCCTTTCCTTTCACGATCTTTTTTAAAAATACTGTTCTTGGAGTCAGCAGGTGGTGTGGTGGTTAAGGACATTGGACTCCCACATGGCAAACCGTGGTTTGAGTCTCGGACCTGGTGGACCTGGCGGCTTGCTTTCTCACTTGCTCTCACTCTATCCTAATCTGGTCAAATTAAAATAAATAAATGAATAAATAAAGTTAAATAATTTTAAAAATATTATTATTCTTCGATTAGACTAGAGAGAGTGAGAGCAAGCTGCCAAGAACCGCGGTTGGCCATATGGGAGTCCATCACCTTAGCCACCATACCACCTGCTGGCCGGTCTCACTATCTTAAGTCCCTTATTCCAAGCCTTCCTTGAGCTCACTGCCACCAGAACACGTGGTTATTGGGAACCATTCATTTCCCCTCTACTCCCACCCTGTTGATCTAATATAGTTGGTCATAACTCAGCTTGACTCTCAGATTCAAACTCAACTTGCACTGACCGTGGGGTATTCAGTAATCACTTTTTTTTTTTTTTTTGAGATGTTTTTCTATAGGGTGCATGTGCTGAAAATAGAGAGACAGAGAGACAGAAAGCAAGAAATCACCTCCCGGGGGGATAGCCCCACCAGAATCCCTTTTCCGTTCTCCGTATTTTGGGCACACACACATACGTGCCCAGTGTCTCCGTTCTCCGTCTTTTGGGCACACACGCATACGTGCCCAGTGTGAATTTCAAGCCACTGGAACTTGAACCCCAGTGGACTACATGGGAATCCAGCGACATAACCATTACACCACCTGCTGGTCTCGATTTTTTTTTTGGGGAGGTGTTAGATTTTGCTGTATGTTTTTTGCCAGAGAGACAGAAAGTGAGAACTCATCCTGTGAAGAGATGGCCATGCCACAATCCCTTCTCCCAGGATCCTAGGTATGCATGCACATGTGCTGGGCATGGCATGAGTTTCAAGCCACCAGGTCTAGGACTCAAATTGTGGCAAGTCATGAGAGTCCAGTGACGGAACCACTACACCATCTATTGCACACCATCCCCCTTTCTTAACACCCTGGTTTTGTCCAGAGTATCAACAGGCCTAGCTAAAACCATTCAATTTCCTGGCCAGCAACAGATTTCTAACTAGACACAAATCTCCAGTGTAATAAAAAGGTCAGGTCTCTTATCAAAACAGGAAATAAGGAAAAAACCTCCCTGCCCTGCCACACATGCCCCCTGTTCTACCTGAAGTCAGGGCCTGGAGGTAGCAGACAAATCTGTGCCACAGAGAGCTTACACGCAGCAAGGGTAGGTGAGAGGAGGGCGGAGCCACCTGGGGAACAAGAGCTGCACCAGCCCCAAACTGCCCCCTTGACCTCCGGGTAGATGAAAAAACAAGTGCTGCCTAAGCTGCTCGTTTTTGGTTCCCTGTGGTCTGGGTTATATCCCTATTACAGAGTTGCCCAGTTTTTATGTTGCATGCTGATTTTTCAAATTTTATTTTATTTAACTTTATTTTTATTTTATTCGGACCAGAGAGGGATAGAGTGAGAGAGAGGGAAAGCAAGAAAGCAAGCCTCCAGGTCTGGGACTCAAACCATAGTCGGCCATGTGGGAGTCCAGCTCCCCTAATCACCATGCCACCTGCTGGCCCCAGTTGCATGCTGTTTTAACAGAGGGCGTGAGTGTGTTCATGCTCCTATCTCAAGAAACAATGTAGGATTCAAGTAGGATTTCATTGCCATTTAAAATTTTTGAACTGCTCCATCCAGACAGGTTTTTGTTTTTCCTCTGGGGCCAGCAGATGGCATAGCGGTTATGTTGCTGGACTCCCACAAGGCCAACCACGGTTTGAGTCCTAGACCTGGTAACTTGAAACTCAGGCCAGGCGCACATATGTGTCCGAGACCCCAGGAGGAGATGAGATTGTGGCGTGGCCACCCCCCATTGGGGTTTCACTTCTCACTTTCCCACTCACTGTTTCTCCAGTGAGCACATGTGCCCTAAGGCAAAAACCTATTTCAAAATCTCCCCACCCTTTGAACTGCATTGTCCTTCGAGCTGACCATGTTAGCAATCTCAGCTCCAGCCATCCTCCACTTTCCGCCTAAACTACTCCTGCCAAGTCCCACGAGGTCCACCTCAGTTGACTCCCCATTTCTACTTCCCTTCCTCCTGTCCATCACAGGGTAAATTGTCTCTGAGCTCTCCACACGACTGACCGTCTTGGAATACTAAACTACTAGTTATCCCTGCAGAGCTTTTTCTCGACAACTAGGTATCTTCCTATCTCACCTTGGTGTCCCCCTAGCACTGGATGGCCAATAAATATAAAATGAAGGCTTCAATTCAACTGCAGTGAAGCCAAGCCTGGGCATGTTATCAGGGACTAGCAGTGAGCTACAGGATGTTTTCATTGTTCTGGAGGTACAAAAAAATTTCCCTTAGCGTGCCCTGATGAAGTAATAGACATTTTATTTTTTTAAGAATTATTTTAACTTTATTATTATTTTTCAATATGACCAGAGATAGAGGGAAGGAAAGTGAGAAAGGAAACCACCAGGTCCAGGACTTGAATCGTGGTTGGCCATGTGGGAGTCCAGCGCCTTTAATCACAATGCCACCTGCCGACCCCTTTATCTTACCTGTACATTTTGCCAGTGAGAAAACTTTGAGTGGTGCAACTGTCAATATGTGTATCAAGAGCACAAAAACATCTACCCACTTCTCCACACGCTCCCTAAAAATGGAAACTAGGAGTTAACTTATGCACTTTTACTCTTCCTCACTCCCTAAAAATGAACACCTTGGTAAAAACAGAATAGTCACCGGACAAACAAAACAGTACAATTAGGTCGGCCCTAGTGCAGTGGATAAGCCTGCTGCAGAGGCCACTGGATCTCGCAACAGACTGTGATTAAAGTTCTGGTCCTGGTGGTACCATGCACACATGTGCCCCTCAGAAATCATACTGACGGGATAGAGGGTTGGAGGGCTGTGGCCGGGCCAGGCCCTGACGGGATGGAGGATTGGAGGCCTGAGGCCTGGCCAGGCCCCTCTCCCTAGCACACACTCTATCATGAATAAAGGGGGAACAATGCATAGCTGGCCCTGCACCCGCCATCTCTCAGCATGACACAGCATCTTCGTATTTCCAAAGCACGGTACCAACATTTATTAATCCTCACAACACCCCTGTGAGGTAGGTCAATGTGTCCTTCAGAGTAGAGAACGGAGGCAGAAGTTAAGGGAACCTGCCCAAACCTGCTTGAGCCCACAAGAGCCACTGGTGTAGGGGTGATTCCAGAAGCCTGGGCTCTTGGTCCTGCCTTAACCTGTTGGTGGACACTGCATGGGCGTGTTTTCAAATGAAAGTTACATGAAGGACAGCACACAGATCTGTCACCAACAGAGAATGTAACAGCTGACACAGTCCCGGAGAACATGTCTACAGAGATGGAATGGTCAGTATGTAAGTGACAAGAGAACATGCTGCTGAGAAAGGCTGGAATCACAACGGTCAGTGAAACTGAGCTCAGACATTCTTCAGAACGGGCTGGGAAATGTAAAGTAGGAACCCACCCAAGAGGTGAGCAGCCCAAAGACAAGACAGTGGAGAACTCATCCCGTTTAGCGAGGAATGACAGTAATGTCTGCACATTAGAAAGGCCAGTATTTGTAAGCTACAAGCAATTAGTATCATGTCTCTACACCAACTTTTATCCCAAATACTCTGCCTTTTTCCACAGGCCAGTGCTGTTCCTTTTAGCAGACACGTCCCTCTACATGCCAATCTACACACTGGCATGACACCTGGAAAATGGCTCAACGGCACACGTCTCGGTGAATTTGCTGAGCTAGGGACGGAATCCAGGAAACCCTACCAGACTGCTCTGCTCCTGTATTTCAGAAACAACTTACTCTGTGTCCTCCCAATTCCACCTTCTATGAAGCAGACAAGGAAGAGCAGGTCATTCTGTTGTAAAGGTATTGGTAAACTTGGTTCAATATGACATTTTACAAGAAATAAAAACGAAAAATCAAGACCTGCACTAGAAAGCATAATACAGGAGTAGGTTTATTATAGCTACTCCAAATTTTAGAGTGATAAAATGATCAGTTAAAAACTATCAGTTATCGCTGTTTATTTTACAATAATTGGTTTAGTCTATAAGTTTAAGGCAAACATACCGATGCATTTGCTTTTCTTCAGAAATCAAACTTGTAAAGATTACATAAAGTCTGTCCCAAAACTTCTAAGAAATATCCATTAATTAAAAATAAGTCTGATTAAGATGCTTAACACCAGGATACATGGATGAACTAAGGTGGTATACAATGCTTTTAAAAAAAAATTCAAAAAAAAAAATTCAAGAAAGGCAATCTTTATCTTGTTTGAACATGTATTTTAAAAGGGTTAAACTTCAGAAATTACTTGAAGGTAAATAAAATTGGCAGCCACAAGAAATACTATTTATATAAAATAAACACAGTTATAGAGGCTACTTGAAAAAGACCAAACTCTGGACTTCCGAGTAAGATGAGCACATGACGACAGACAACCGTCCTGGAAAACGGTGCAGCGTCACACCACAGCCTGCGTCACCTGTGCACGGACGGCTGCTCCAGTTTCCCAGAGAAAGAGTAGTTGCACTTTTCAGCGGTTTGTTTCCAGTGAGCATAGATGCCTAACATCATTAAGAAGACAAAAATAAAATCTGAAGGAAGGCAGCCCTTTTTAACAGGAAGGTGGAGTGTGGCTTATGTGTCCCCATTTAACACCGCCAGGCAGTTCTGCAGCAATTGCAGGTTACCCTAAAAAGGAAGGAAAAATAAATTACGCCTTTTTATTTTTTTTCATCAAAAAAAGCTTACAAGAGTCTTACTGAAAATATACAGTATTGGGACCAGCAGGTGGCGTGGTGGTTAAGGCGGTGGACACTCCCACATGGCTGACCAGGGTTCAAGTCCTGAATCTGGTGGCTAGCTTCTTCACTTTCTCTCTCTCTCTCACTTTCACCCTCTGTCTCTCTTTGGTCAAATTTAAAAAAATAACAATAAAATGAATGAATAAATAAAATAAATAATTATTTAAAAAATTAAAAGAATAAAATAACATACTGTTAAAAGAAAATATACAGTACTAGAACTCATGAATCGGGGCTAGTGGGTGGCGTGGTAGCTAGGGGCACTGGACTCCCACATGGCCAACTGTGGTTCGAGTCCTAGACCTGGTGGCTTGCTTTCTCTCTCTCGCTGTTCCTTTCTGCTCAAATTAAACAAAACAAATAAACAAACAAACAAATAAATAAAGTTAAATAAAGTAATTTTTTTTTTTTTTTAAAAAGAAAAAATATATCAGGGCTGGCCGGTGGCATGGTGGTTAGGGCTGCTGGACTCCCACATAGCCAACCATGGTTTGAGTCTGTACCTGGCGGCTTGCTTTCTCACTTTTTCTCTCTCTCTGACCAAATTAAAATAAAGAAATAAAGTTAAATAAAATAATTCTTAAAAAAGAAAATCATATAGGGCCACCAGATAGCATAGTGGTTAGATTGCTGGACTCCCACATGGCTGACCATGGTTCGAGTCCTGGAGCTGGTGGCTTGAAAATCACACTGGGCGTGTGTGCGTGCATCCCAAGATCCCAGGAGGAGAATGAAGATGGGACTGTGAAATGTGGCCATCTCCCTTAGGGGGTGCTTCCTCACTTTCCCTCTCACTGTCTCTGTCTCTCTCTGGTGAGCGCATATGCCTTATGGCAGAAAACAAAAATCAATCCATCAATCACATAACTTTAAGATCAAAACACAGCCAGTACTGTGGTGGTTAAAGTGGCTAGATCCCACACGGCCAACTTTGAGGTTCAAGTCCTGGCCTTGGCAGCTTGAAAAACACACCAGGCATGTGTGCATACATGCCAAAAATCCCCAAGAGGAGAACAGAGAAGAGACTGAAATGTGACCATCTCCCTGGGGGTGACTTCTCACCTTCCCTCTTTCTCTCTCTCTTGTGGGTGAGTATACTCACCATACAGTAAAAACTAAAAAGTAAATAAGTAAAAACTTTGGAAAGAGGCTCAGCTTGATGGATCAGTAAGTAGTGAATGGAACTGCAGTGCTGGAGGCCACACGGCCAGACATGGAGTGGATGCCTGGCTTGGAAACATGCAAGGTGCATGTGCACACACCCAAGATCCGGGCAAACTGGAGGACCAGAAAAGAGAGATCATGGGCTAGCAGATGGTGTAGTAGTTACGGCACTGGGTCACTCATAGCCAGCTTCACAGTTCAAGTCCCAGATCTGCGAGCATGTCCAAATTCCTGCTAGGAGACTGGAAAAGTGACTGAAGCATGGCCATTCCCATTGGGCGGTGATTTCTCACTTTCCCTCTCTCTGTGTCACTCCCCAACAAGTGCACGTGTTCTATGGCCAAAACAAGAGTGAGGATCACAGCATGACAAGACCCTGTTGAGGGTGTATCTCTCTCTTAGTGTGCATGCTCTCTGTCATGAATAAAAGAACTATAAAAAAATGAAACAAACATACAAGGGAAGTTCATATAAACTACAAATGTCCATCACCTGAGAGTAATAAGTAATGTGAAAACCAACTATTACATAATTGAATCCAAGATTCAAAGAGATTTTGATAAGCTCAGCAAAAACCAGCAAGTTAAAATTTAACAGAGATTAATGTAAAGTTTGCCATTAATAAATTAAGAGAACAGAAAAAAATTCTGATTTATTACACAACAATGTAAATACATTTACTACTATTGAACTGTAACACAATGATTAAGATGACAAACAATGACAAATCTTATTTTATTTTTTAAAAGAATGATTTAACTTGGACCTGGACCTGGCAACTTGCTTGCTTACCCCTGACCCCACTCTGTCCCTCTCTGGTCAAATTAAAATAAATAAATAAAGTTAAATAAAATATATATATTTTTGGAGAGGCTTTTGCTATAGGGCATGTGTGCTCGCCAGAAAGAGAGAGAGACAGAGCAACAGAAAGCGAGAAATCACCCCCCAGAGGGGATGGCCACGCCACAATCCCTTCTCCTCCATTCTCCTCTCAGGATCCTGGGCACGCACACACACCCGCTCAGTTTGAGTTTAAGCCACCAGGTCCGGGACTCAAACCACAGTTGGTGGGAGTCCAGCGACATAGCCATTAGGCCAACTGTCAGTCCCAAATAAAAGAGTTCTTTAAAAAAAAATTTCTTTATTTAAATTTTATGTCTTTATTTATTTAAATTTAACGAGAGAGGGACAGAGTGAGACAGAGAGAGTCTAGGACTCAAACAGTGGTTGGCGATGTATGAGTCCAGCACCCCTAACCACCACACCACCGCTGGCCCTTATTTATTTATTTAATTCCATTTGTTATTCTTATTTCTTTAATTTGACCAGAGAGAGAGAAAGGGAAGGTGAGAAAGTAAATCACCAGGTATGGGACTTGAACTGCAGTTGGCCATGTGGGAATCTAGCTAGCGCCTTTAACCACCGCACCACCTGCAGGCCCCAATTAATTTAATTTTATTATTTATTATTTAATTTGCTATAGGACATACAAGCTCCTGAGAGTGAGAGAAAGAGAGAGATAGCAAACCACCAGGTCTCGGACTTGAACAGTGGTTGGCAATGTGGGAGTCCAGTGCTTTAACCACTATGCCACCTGCTGGCCCCAACAAATTTTATTTATTTATTTTTTTGAGAGAGATTTTTGCTATAGGGTGTGTGTGCTCCCCAGAGAGATAGACAGAAAGTGAGGAATCAACCCCTAGTGGGAATGGGACGCTACAATCCCTTCTCATGCATTCTCCTCTTGGGATTTTGGGCACACATGCACACGCACCCAGCATAAATTTTAAGCCACCAGGCCCAGGACTTGAACTGTAGTAGACTACACGGGAGCCCAGTGACATGACCATTATACCATCAGCTGGTCCCGACAAATTTTTATTTTTTTACCTCAACTAGTACAAAAACATTACTTAAAAAAAAAAGAAACATACAACTAACTGACATATAAAGGGGGGGAAATATGTGAGTATAAGCCAAATCAAGCCAGTACAGTATGTTAGTTAAAAAATCTTTCGTACAGGGACCAGCGGGTGGCGTGGTGGTTAAGGCGCTGGACACTCCCACATGTCCAACTGGGGTTCAAGTCCTGAACCTGGTGGCTTGCTTTCTCACTTCCTCTCTTTCTCACTCTCACCCTCTGTCTCTCTCTGGTCAAATTTAAAAAATCAATGAATGAATAAATAAAAAATTAAATAATTATTAAAAAAAAATATCTATCGTACACCACAGCAAAATTCTCTCTCCAAAAAAAAAAAATCATAGCCAGCAGATGGCGTGGTTGGTAAGACTCCTACATGGCCACCTTGTTCAAGTCCTGAACCTGGCAGCTTGCTTTCTCTTGCTTTCTCACTTTCCCTCTCTTTGTCTCTCTGGTGAGTGTATTTATACTATAACAAACTAAAAACAATAATAATAATAATAAATAAAATTACATACTTTTTAAAAAGAGGGTTTTTTTTTTTTTCCTTCCCCATAGGATATGTGCGTTTGCCAAGGAGAGAGAGACAGGAACAGTGAGCGGGATAGTGAGAAATCACTCCTCAAGGGGGATGGCTACACTGCAATCCGTCCTCCAATTTCCTCCTGGGAGCTTGGACACATACACAACATATGCCCGGTATGATTTTCAAGCCACTGGGTTTAGGACTTGAACTGTGATTGGTTATATGGGAGTTCAGTGACATAAGTATTATGCCATCCGCTGGTGTCTAAAATAATTTATTAAAAAAAAAGTTATCATAGGGCCAGTAGGTGGCATGGTGGTTAAAGTGCTATAAGGCACTAGAGATCCCATGTGGCCGAATCCATGGCTTGAGTCCTGGACACAGGGACATGTGCATGTGTGCCCATTATTTCAAGAGGGATTGTGGCGTGGCCATCCTCCCTGTGGAGTGAATTTTCTCTCTCTCTCTTTCTCTGGAGAGCACACTTGCTCTCTGGCAAAAAACTAAAAAACAAAACAAAGCAAAGCAAAACAATCTTACACATCTAAAACATGCTATATAACAAGAAGTGTGTACAATAATAAGTCCAAAATATCTTTGCATTTCCAGGTGCAACTTATTTTTTTCAGTGTGCTGTAGGGCATGTGTGCTTGCTGGAGATGGTGGTGGGGAAGAGTGTGGAAAAAGTGAGAAATATCCCCCAATAACGGATGGTCACACTGTGATCTCCTCTCCTTCATTATTCCCTTGGGATTTGGGGGTGTACACACACACACACACACACACACACATGCCTCATGTGTTTTTTTACCCATGAACTGCTTACTTGGTTGGTCACATGAGATCCAGTTCCTTAACCACCAAGCAATTTGCTGGCCCAAAGAGATTATTCTTACTTGAATTAAATTATTTTTAAAATTCCTCTCAATTCTGGGGCCAGTAGGTGGTGCGGTGGTTAAGGGCTGGACTCCACATGGCTGACTGCGGTTCGAGTCCCAGACCTAGTGGATTGAAACAGATTGGGCGCACATGCGTGCATACTCTAAACCTCAGGAGAATGGAAGAGAAGGGATTGCAGTGTGGCCATTCCTCTTTGTGAGTGACTTCTCACTTCTCCTCTTACTGTCTCTGTTTATCTCTCCTGCAAGGGAACATGCCCTATGGCAATAACCTTAAAAAAATAAATAAATAAAAAAAAAGAACTCTCAATTCTAAGATTCTCTATTGTCAACATTACTGTAAGATTTGGGCTAAGCGTTATCTTCATATTAATTACAAGAAAAGGGTTTAATTTGTTACAAGAAAAGGGTTTAATTTGAAGTAAATGAACACTGTAAAGAAGACTTGAAAGGGACCAGTAGGTGACCTGATACTTAAGGTGGCCCATGTGATCAACCTCAAGGTTCGAGTCCCACACCTGGTGGCTTAAAAACTCACTGGACACATGTGCATGTCTGCTCAAATCTCAAGAAAATGGAAGAGGAGGGATCGTGGCATGGCCATTCCCCCTGAGGAGTGCTTTCTCACTTTCCCTCTCTGTCTATCTCTGGTGAGCACATGCAACCTGTAGCAAAAATTAAAAAAACAAAACAAAAACAAACAAAAAAACAGATAAAAGGGAGGATATTTATTTACTCATACCAACTACAATATTTCAAAGGAATAAAATAATCTTATGAAACAATTCCAATTCAGGAATAGTTCCTACAGTATCCCTATAGATAGTAATTGCTATTAAAGGATTTTTATCCATTTTATAACCAATTCACTTCTAAATTATACACTGAAATTATTAAATCTTTAATATGACACTACCTTTGCATGCTTCAGTTCTAACTCTGCCAGTTCCACTAAATTTTTTCTGAACGCAGCAACTCTTCTTGTCTTAAAATCTATAAGCTCTGTGAAAAGAAGATATTAACTATTTAATTTACAGAGTAGTCATAAGGTGTATCTTGTGATTAATGTAACTGGCACCCTTTGGGCATGGCGGAGGGAGAGATAAACTAAGATTTCATTTTCAAGATGGAAAGTCCTTCAGACCCATCTGTGATTTTACCTAGCACTCCACCGGCCTATGTGGATCCACCCTCACCCCCAAATAATTCATGAAAACAACCTATGAGTGCCACACCAAGAGAAAATTTAAGCATCTTAAAATAGAGAATGAAGAAAGTGGTCAGACCTTTTCAGACAAACCAGCATCCTCAATGGAAGAAAACTGTTCAGAATTTCAAGAAAGTTTTAAACACAAAGACAGTGAATTTGAAGAAAATGCACATTCGAAAAGTGCTTTCAAGAATATCAGTGCATTTGAATCAAAATCACTTAATACAGATGCTCTCCAAAATAATTTTTTGAAGGAGAGTTATCCTAAACAAGCATTAGATGAAGAAAAAGCAAAATTGGTGGAGCAGATTCAGGAGAAAGAAGATCTTCTTCAGAGGCTAAAACTAGTCAAAATGTATAGATCAAAGAATGACCTGTCTCAATTATAGTTGTTAAAGAAGTGGAGAAGCTGTAGGCAGCTGTTGCTTTATGAGTTATAGTCAGCTATGTCTGAAGAGAATAAGAAACTAAGCTTCACTCAACTGATAGGCCATTATGGGTTAGATGGTAAATTGCTACACTGTAACAAAATTGAAGAAGAATTTGTAACTGTTTAATTCATAAGTTTTCCTCCAGAATATCTTTGAGAATGACAATTTAATTAACATATTTTAGAGGGAAGATAACCATTAGGGCTTAAAGGAAGGTAAACTGATGGACATGATTTTAGGGCACACACAAACTCAGTTCTAAATGGAAACAATATTTTGGATAGATTTGCCAAAAAAAAAACTTGACATTTAAAGAAATGTAACAAAAATTCTGTTTAAAAAGTAATTCGGACAATTCTGGAAACCAGTTTTAATATAGTGCTTTGTTTTTCATGACAAAAAGTTTTATTTTAAATGTTAAGAAATTGTGCAACCTGGTGAATGTCTAAACCTAAACTGGTCTAAAAATATGCTTGCCTCTCTAAGTTTATGAACCGTGTTTCCATTCACTTGCCACATGTTTCCATCTGATGTCTAGCAGGTAATTAAACTGTTAATGTCTGAAGTTAAAAAAAAAAAAGGTTAATGTAACAGTACCTTGTTTTGCAGACTCAGATATTTTTTCAAATTTCTGACAGCATAACTGTTGAGATGTTTCAGCCTGTAGAACATCTTTGTTTTTTGCTCTTGCTTTATCCAGGGCTTTATTAGCATTTTCGTAATCCACTAGTGACCTAGATCTTCGATAGAGGAGATCCTATAAAACAGAATGCTTCACAATAACCTATGTTTTTTATTTCCAGTAGTTATACTCAACCATCACCAACAGCACTACCATCAGAGCTAACACTTAAACTACAACTGACTACTAGAAACCAATTACTCTTCTCAAGTTTTTCATTTTGTTTTGCTAGAGGACACGTGTGCCTGCCAGAGACAGAGACAGACAAAGAGGGAGAGGAGAAGCACCCAATAAGAGAAGTGCTCGTAGCATAATCTCCTCTCCCCCGTGAACAAGCATGCAGCTGAAATCTGGGGGGAAGGCCATGTGGGATCCAGCTGCTTTAACTTCCACATGGGGCCAGCCCTACTATTTTTCCCCTTAAATTTGTTATAGGGCACATGCACTCATCAGAGGGAGATAGACAGAAGGAACAAGAGAAAGTACCCCCCGGGGGGATGGCCAGACTACAATTTCCTCTCCTCCATGCTCCTCTCAGGATTTGGGGTATGCAGGTACACACATCTGGCACATTTTTCAAGCCACCAGGTCTAGGACACAAACCACACAGTTGACCCTGTGGGATTCAGCCACCAGCTGGTCCCACCTAAACTTTATTTTAAGTTTATTTTATGTATTTATGTATTTATGTATTTATTTATTATTTTAAAATTTGCTATAGGACACGCATGCTCACCAGAGAGAGAGAATGCGAACGCAAGTTGCCAGGTCCAGGACTTGAACCGCAACCAGCCATATGGGAGGCCAACACCTTAACCACCATGCCACATGCTGGTTCCCAAAACTTTTTTTTTTTTTTTTTTTTTTAGTAACAGCTTGAGACATAATTCACATACCATATAGCTCACTCACTTAAAACATACCATTACAAAGTTTTTATAGGAAAGAAAAAGAAAAGTCATGATGCACTTTTTTTTTTTTTTTTGAGAGGTTTTTGCTATAGGGCATGTGTGCTCACCAGACAGAGAGAGAGACATAGAGACAGAAAGCGAGAAATCACCCCCCAGGGGGGATGGTCACGCCACAATCCCTTCTCCTCCATTCTCCTCTCGGGATCCTGGGCACGCACACACACGCGCCTGGCCTGAGTTTTAAGCCACCAGGTCTGTGACGCGAACCACAGTCGACTACGTGGGAGTCCAGTGACATAGCCATTACGCTAACTGCTGGTTCCCATGATGCACTTTTCTATGCAAAAATGTATCGTGACTTTTCCAACAACTATTCCAAAATAATTTTTTTCATAAACGTTCTTTATTTTGACCACAGAGGGACGGAGTGAGAGAGGGAGGGAAAATGAGAAAGCAAGCTGCCAAGTCTGAGGCTTGAACCGCAGTTGGCCATGTGGGAATCCAGTGCCCTTAACCACCATGCCATCTGCTGGCTCCTACATCATGACTTTTGTGATGACCCAATAGTATACTCAGAATTGTATAGCCATGATCACAATCAATTTTAGAATATTTTTACTGTCGGGACCAGCTGATGGTGTAATGGTTATGTCACTGGACTCCCATGTAATTGACAGTGGTTCGAGTCCCAGACTTAGGGGCTTAAACTCATGCTGGGTGCATGTGCATGCGTGCCCAAGATCCTGAGAGGAGAATGGAGGAGAAAGGATTGCAGCATGGCCATCCCCACTGGGGAGTGATTTCTTACTTTCTGTCTCTCTGGCGAGCATACACACCCTATAGCAAAAACCTCTCCAAAAATAAAAAAATAATAATTAATTTTTTTAAAAAATAGAGTATTTTTATTGTTCAAAATGAAAGTCCAAACCCAACAGCAGCTACTCTCCAATTTTCCCTATGTCCTCCAGGCCTACACAACCATCAGTCTGCTTCTGTCTCTATAAATCTAACTGAACATTTCATAACAATAAGATCATACAATATATACAGCTTGTTGGGTATGACTTCTATCACTTACTGTAATGTTTTAAGTTCATCTTCACTGTACCATGAATAACTTACTTCATTCTTTTTCTATTCTAAATAATATTTCACTGTATGGACATATCACATTTATATAGTCATCAGTTAAACGGCATTTGGCTTACTTCTGGCTAAAATGAATAATGCTGGTATGAACACTTGTACAATGCTTGTCTGAATATGTTTTTCTTTTTCATTACTTCTCACAGAAGAGTGGAAATGCTCAGTCATATGAACTCTATGTCAAAAGCTTTTGAGAACTACCAAACTGTTCCAAAATGGCTGTTCCAAAATGGCTGTAACATTTTACATTCCTACCCAACCAGGAAGGTTCCAATCTTTTCACATCCTTGTAAACACTTGTTATCTAGAGGAGGGGTCCCCACCCCTGGGCCACAGACCACTACTGAACCACGGCCTGAGGAACTGGGCCACATAGCGGCCAGTGAGCAGCAGGTGAGCGAGCAAAGCACCCGTATTGACAGCCACTCCCCACTGGTCCTCACCGCCTGAGCTCCTGCTGTCAGATCAGCGGCAGCACAGACTCCCACAGGAGCGCAAACTGTGCTGTTAACTGCACATACGAGGGATCCAGGCTGCACACCCCTTATGGTAAGTTGTATAATTACTTCATTAAATATTACAATGTAATAGTAATAAAATGCACAATAAACATAACATGCTTATCATCTTGAAACTATCTTGCTCCTCCATCAGTGGAAAAACTGTCTTCCATGAAACTGGTTACTGGTGCCAAAGAGGTTGGGAGCCACTGATCTAGTGAGTGATCTCTCTCCATTTCAATTTGCATTTATAGATAGCTAATGATACTGAGCATTTAATCACATGTTTTTGGCCAGCTGTATATCACCTCTGGAGAAATGTTCATTTAAATTCTTTGTCCTTTATTTTTATTTTTTTTTTGGAGAGGTTTTTCGCTATAGGGCGCGTGCGCTCGCCAGACAGACAGAGAGAGACATAGAGACAGAAAGCGAGAAATCATCCCCCAGGGGGGATGGTCACGCCGCAATCCCTTCTCCTCTTCTCAGGATTCTGGGCACACACGCACACGCGCCCAGCGTGAGTTTTAAGCCACTGGGTCCGGGACACGAACTGCGGTCGACTACATGGGAGTCCAGCGACATAGCCATTATGCTAACTGCTGGTTCCCTGTCCTTTATTTTTGTAATATGTAAATTTTGCACATGCCCACCTCAGAGACTAGGAGTTGGAGGAGGGAGTGGGAAAGCAAGCATCCCTGGGGGGACGACCATACCACACACCCACTCCTCTGTTTCCTCTTGGGGTTTAGGCACACATGCCCAGAACATTTTTCAAGCCACAGGGTCTAGGACTAGAAGCACATAGCTGACCATGTGAGCCCAGGCACTTTAGTACAATACCACTGACTGGCCCCAAGTTCTTTGCTCATTTTTAATTGGGCTATTTTTCTTTTCAGTAAGTTGTTAAAAGTTCTTTTTTTTGTTTTTAAATTTGCCAGAGGGCATTTCAGAGAGAGAGGGAAAGCACCTACCAGTGGGGCATGGAAATGCCATAATCCCTTCTCTTCCATTTCTCCATCCTGTCAGGATTTTGAGTATGCATGCAACGTTTTAAAAATTATTATTATTGGGAACCGGCAGTTAGTGTAATGGCTATGTCACTGGACTCCCATGTAGTCGACCGCGGTTCGCATCCCGGACCCGGTGGCTTAAAACTCACGCCGGGCACGGCACGTGCGCGTGTGTGCCCAAGATCCCAGGAAGAGAATGGAGGAGAAGGGATTGCGGCGTGACCATCCCCCTTGAGGGGTGATTTCTCGCTTTCTGTCTCTATGTCTCTGACTGTCTGGCAAACACACGTGCCCTATAGCGAAAACCTCTCCAAAAAAAAAAAAATTATTATTAATTTTTTTTAGAGAAATTTTTGCTAAAGGATGCATGTACTCGCTGGAAAGACAGACAGAAAGAGAGAAATCACTCCCTGAAGCAATGGTCATGCCACAATCCCTTCTACTCCATTTTCTGCTCGGGATTTTGGGTACACATGCACACGTGCCCGGCGTGAATTTTAACCTTGCCAGATCTGGGACTCGAACCGTGGTCAACTATGTGGGAGTCCAGCAATGTAACCATATGCCATCTGCTGGTCCCAGCTGACCTAGTTTTCTGGTATTTCTTTTCTTTGGACAGGTTTTTGTTACAGGGTGTGTTGTGCACTTGCCAGAAAGACAGAGAGAGACAGAGAGACAGAAAGCAAGAAATCACCACCCGGGGGAATGGCCACGCTGCAATCCCTTCTCCTCCATTCTCCTCTTGGGATCTTGGGCGCACATGCACATGTGGGTCCAGGGCTCGAATCGCAGTCGACTACATGGGAGTCTAGTGACATAGCCATTATACCAACTGCTGGTCTCCTGATATTTCTTATTCCATCTTTTCACTTTTTTCAATAGTGTCCTCTGACATACAAAATTTAATTTGAATGAAGTTCATTAGTTTTTTTTCCATAAAACTTTTCAATAGTGTCCTCTGACATACAAAATTTAATTTGAATGAAGTTCATTAGTTTTTTTTTCTTCAGCTGCTGTGCTTAAATCACTGTTTAATCCAAAGTCATTAAGATTTATGTCTGTGTTTTCTTGAAAAGTTTTATGGTCCCAGGTCTGGGAGTCAAAGTGCACAGTTGACCATACAAGATCCAGCCATCTTAATCACTATGCTATGGCTGGCCCACTTCCTTAACTTGATAAAGGACATCTTTAAAAACCTAGTTATTGGGGCAGATAGCATGATGGTTAAGGTTATTGGACTCCCACATGGCTGACAATTCATGTCCTGGAACTGGCGGCTTGCTTTCTCACTTTCCCTCTTTGCTTCCCTCTGTCTTTGGTGAGCACACATGCCCTAAAGCAAATTAAAAAAAAAAAAAAGAAACAAAACTCCAAAACAATAATAAATAAAATTGAATAAATAATTTTTAAAAAGAAAAAGAAAATCATACTAGGTGCATGTGCATTCGTGCGTGCGTGTGCCAAATCCCAAGAGAAAATGGAGAAGGGATTATGGTGTGGAATTCCCCGCTGGGGGATGATTTCTCACTTTCTATCTCTCTGGCGAGCATGCACACCCTATGGCAAAACCTTAAAGAAACCTAGTTATCAACATCATACTTTTTAAAAATAATTATTTTTAAATTTAATTTTATTAATTCATTTATTTATTTAAATTTGACCTGAAACACACACACACACACACACACACACAAAGTGAGAAAGCAAGACCCCAGGTCTGGGACTCAAACTGTAGACAGTCATGTGGGCGTGTCCAGTGCCTTAACCACCATGCTACCTGCTGGTCCCCAACATCATACTTTTATTTATTTATTCCATGAGTAAGAGAGACAGAAAAACAGACACAGTACCCCCAACAAGGCTTCACTGCTACAAGCCACCCTCAGCATTCCGCTAATCCTCAATCAGGGCATGTACCTCATGTACTAAGGAAGGTCTCCAGGCTTGAACTGGAATCCATGTAGGATTGCCTTCGAGAGCATCATGTTTAATTGCTATGCTACTGTCTGGCCTCAACATTTTCCTTAATAGGAGAAACTTAAAGCTTTCCACTAAGATCAGTAACAAGGCAAAGATGTCCCCTCTAATCACTTGTTTTCAACACTGTACTAGAAATTCTACCTAGTGTAGGAAGACAAGAAAAGGAAATAAGAGGTATACAACTGGGAAGGAAAAAAATAATACTTCATTCACAGATTGACATGACCATCTACCTATATAGAAAATCTGAAATTCGGAACTAGCAGTTGGCATAATTGCTATGTCGCTGAACTCCTATGTAGTCAACAGCAGTTCAAGTCCCGGGCCTGGTGGCTTAAATTCATGCTGGGTGCATATGCATGCATGCCCAAGATCCATGCCCAAGATTCCGAGAGGAGAATGGAGGAGAAGGCATTACGGTATGGCTATCCCCCCTGGGGGGTGACTTCTCGCTTTCTCTCTGTCTGTCTGTCTCTGTCTTTCTGGCGAGCACATGTGCCCTATAGCAAAAACAAAACAAAACAAAAAAATCTAAAACTACTACGTGATGACAAGGTTGCAGTGAAGTAAGTGAAATGTGAAATTAAAAACATAATACCAGTACTAGTAGGTGGTATGAAGGTTAAAAAGTCTGGATATCACACGGCCAACTGTGTTTTGAGTCCCAGACCTAGTGGTTTGAAAAACACACTGGGTGCATGTATGTGCAGGCCCAAAATCCCAAGAGGAGAATGAAGAAGGAACTATGGCATGGCCAACCCTCTAAAGGGTAATCTCTTACTTTTTCTCTCTCTCACTGATGAGTGTGTGTGCCCTATTGCAAAAACTAAGCAAACAAAAAACTGTTTTTTTCTAGCTGTGGTGGAACAAGTGGGAGAACACCACTGCACAGTGGCTGAGGCTGTAGGGGAGACCCCGGTTCAGTTCTTGGTCTAACCTGAATAGATCTGGCACAATGACACATGTCTGTGATCCTAGCCAACTAGGAGGCTAGTAAAGTTCGGAATTGTGCCATGGTGAAACCCTGTCAAAAAATATCCCTCTCCCCCCGTCTTTCCTCCTCCCTCCTATCTTTTTTCTCTCATTAAAAAACAAACAACAGCAAAACACCAAAAACAAAATACCATTTAATTAGTACTCCCCAGAACTAAATTCTTAGGCATTAACCTAACAAATTATGTACCAAATCCTTATGATGAAAACTACAAATTTCTGAAGAAATCAAATTACTAAATAAATGGAGAGATATTCCATGTTCATGGATAAGAAGACAATATTGTCAAGATGTCAGTTCTTCCAACCTGAACTGCAGATTCAACTGTAATCCCAATCAAAATGCCATCAAGTTATTTTGTGGATATCAACAAACTGATTCTAAAGGCTTTACAAGAATTATTTACTAAATTGAGGGACCAGCAGTTAGCGTAATGGCTATGTCGCTAGACTCCCACGTAGTCGACCACGGTTCGAGTCCTGGACCCGGTGGCTTAAACTCATGCCGGGCACGTGTGCATGCGTGCCCAAGATCCCGAGAGGAGAATGGAGGAAAAGGGACTGTGGCGTGGCCATCCCCCCTGGGGGGTGATTTCTCACTTTCTATCTCTCTGTCTCTGTCTGTCTGGTGAGTGCACGCGCCCTATAGCAAAAACCTCTCCAAAAAAAAAAGAATTATTTATTAAATCAAATGAATTAATTAATTAAAATTTGACCAGAGAGAGAGAAGGAAAGTGAGAAATCAAACTGTCAGGTTCAGGACTCAAACTGCAGTCAGCCATGCAGGAGTCCAGTGCTGGCCCAATTTTAAAATTTAAATAGGAAATCAAAAGACCCAGAATAGGCAGCACAATATGGAAAGGAGAAGAATGAAGCTGGAGGGTTGGCATTGCCTGACTTCAAGATTTACTATAAAACAATAATCAAAACACTCTGGTATGGTGAAAGACTAGATATAGAACAATGGAACAGAATAGAAAGCCCAGAAATAGACCCACACCAATGCAGTCAATTGGTTTTTGTCAAAAGTCAAAAGGCAATACAATGGAACAAAGATTGTCTTTCTAACAAATGGTGTTTAAAAAAAACTAGAAATCCACATGCAAAAAAAAAAAAAAAGGAATCCATACACAGAGCATATACCCTTCACAAAAATTAACTCATAATGGATCATAAACGTAAATGTAAAAGGCAATACTATAAAAAAATAAAAACCAAAAAACAACAGAGGATAACATTAAGAAAAAAATCTAGATAACCTTGGATTTGGTGATGACTTTAAAAAAAGAATTATTTAACTTTATTTATTCATCCATTTATTTTAATTTGACTTGGGGGGGGGCGCAGGAGTGAGAAAGCAAGCCACCAGGTCCATGACTCAAACCACAGTCGGCTATGTGGGAGTGTCCAGTGCCTTAACGATAATGCAACCTGCTGGTCCCATGGTGATGACATTTTAGATATAATACTAAACCCACAATCTATGAAAGAAATACTTTACTTTTGTTTTTTATAGAAAGATTTTTTTCTTTTTTGAGAGATTTTTACTATAGGGCGCGTGCGCTCGCCAGACAGAGACATAGAGACAGAAAGAGAGAAATCACCCCCCAGGGGGGATGGTCACGCCGCAATCCCTTCTCCTCCATTCTCCTCTCGGGATTTTGGGCACACATGCACACATGCCTGGCGTGAGTTTTAAGCCACCGGGTCCGGGACGTGAACCGCAGTCGACTACGTGGGAGTCCAGCGACATAGCCATTATGCTAACTGCTGGTTCCCTTTTTTAAAGAGATTTTTGCTCTAGGTTGTGTGTACTGGCCAGAGAGACGGAGACAGAAAGCGAAAAAATACCCCCATGGGGGCTGGTCACACCACAATTCCTTCTCCATTCTTCTCTCGGGATCTTGGGCAAATAGGCACAGGTGCCCGGCATGAGTTTTTTTTTTTAATAATTATTTATTTTATTTATTCATTCATTTATTTTTTAGTTTAACCAGAGAGAGACAGAGGGTGAGAGTGAGAGAGAGAGGAAGTGAGAAAGCAAGCCACCAGATTCAGGACTTGAACCCTGGTTGGCCATGTGGGAGTGTCCAGTGCCTTAACCACCAACCCACTGCCGGTCCCCTGGCATGAGTTTTAAGTTGCCAGGTCCTGGACTTGAACTGCTGTGGGAGCCCAGCAACGTAACCATTATGTCATCTGCTGGTCCTGAAAGAAATACTTTATAAACTGGGCTTCATTAATATCAGAAAGGTGGGGCCAGTAGGTGGCATAGCGGTAAAGGTGCTGGCTTCCCACATAGTCACCTGTGGTTTGAATATTGGACACAGCAGCTTGAAAATCACATCGGATGTGGGTACATGTGTGCCCAAAATCCTGAGAGGAGGAGGAACTGTGGCATGGCTATCCCTCCAGGGGGTGATTTCTCACTTTCTCTTTCTTTGTCTATCTCTAGTGAATACACATGCTTGATAGCAAAAAACAAACAAACAAAAAACCCCAGAAATATCTGCTCTTCAAAGTCACTGTCAAGAGAATGAGAAGACAATCCAGAGACTGGGAAGAAAATGTTTGCATAATATGTATACATATCCTAAATATATATATATATATATATCTATATAAACTCTTAAAAAACAATAGGGGCCAGCAGGTAGCATGGTGGTTAAGGTGCTGGACTCCCATATGACTGATCACAGTTCAAGTACTGCACCTGGCAGCTTGAAAATCACACCAAGCAGGGACCAGCAGTTAGCATAATGGCTATGTCGCTGAACTCCCACGTAGTCGACTGTAGTTCGAGTCCCGGACGTGGTGGCTTTAACCCATACAGGGTGCATGTGCCCAAGATCCCAAGAGGAGAATGGAGAAGGGACTGTGGCATGGCCATCTCCCCTGGGGGGTGATTTCTCGCTTTCTGTCTCTCTGTCTCTCTCTGTCTCTCTGGCAAGTGCAC
>NW_006159844.1:6077090-6083959 GCF_000334495.1 Tupaia belangeri chinensis | reverse complement strand
AAAAAAAAAAAAAAAAAAAAAATTGCACCAGGCACATGAGTGCACACCCAAAATCTCAGGAGGAGAATGAAAAAGGGACTCTCCATCTGATGGTCCCTATCTTCAACAACCATAACAACCTCTATACAAAATGACTTTTTGTAAAAATAGTTCATTTAAGAAAAAAGTTACCTTAGCTGCTTGAGATTCTCTTAAGTAATATTTTAAAAGATCAGAAAGCTTGAGGTCCTCATCGGCAGACACTCGTGCTTCTATTTTCTGAAGAGGAAAAGATTTAATCAGCAATTACATTCTACTATCAGCATTATCCTTTTTAATAATACTGTTAAAAAAAAACCTTGAAGTTATAAATACATACAGTATTCATTTCTATTTTATCTGGGTTTCCCTCTCTTTCTGACTAGCTGATTATTTTTCTTTGCAATTCAAAGAACAAATTAACAGAAAAAAAGATTAGATCAAATGAAATTAGTGGGCATAGCCAGTAGCATGGGGATTTAGGTGACTGGATTCAACATGGCTGACTACACAGTTCAAGTCCTGAACCCAGCAGGACTTTGTGCATGCATGCCCAAAATCTCAAGAGGGGAATGGAAGAGAAGGAATTGAAGTGTGGCAATTTCCTCTCAGAGGGTACTTTCTCACTTTTTCTCTCTCTGGCAAGGGCACACACCCTATAGCAAAATTAAATTAGTGAATTCACAGAGAGACTTTTTCTTTTTCTTTTTCTTTTTTTTTTTAATTTACTAGAAAATGAGTATGCTTGCCAGACAAAAAGAGAGAGAAAGCAACCCCCATGGGACACAGTAATGCAGCAATGCCTTCTTCTCCACTTCTCCATCATGTTAAGATTTGGAACATGCATGCACATACACTTAGTGTGTTTTTCAACCTATCAGGGCCAGGATTCAAACCACTGTTGGCCATATGGGATCCAAAAGTTTCCTCCTTCTGGGACTCTGGGCTCACACACACACATGCATGTGCCCACCATGTTTTCTAAGCTGACAGGTCTGGGACTCAGATTATGCTGTAAGCCACATGGGATATAATTTATGTAACCACTGGGCTATGGGCCGGCCCCTGAAATCAGATTTCTACATTGGACTAGCCACCATTACTATCAGTTAAATAGCATTAAACATCCAAGTAAATATTTCCACTTTTCTACTAACTGATAAAATATTAAATACTATTGTACTTGGAGCTGACTCCCCAAAATCAAGACTATATCAATATTAAATTACTACTAGCAGCCCCAGCCATGGTGGTACATGCTGTTAAGACCCTCTGCTTTGTTGGCAGGGATGACATGAGGCGCCCAGGTTTGATTCCCAGTCCAACACAGAGGTTGGGCATAGTGGTACACACCTGTAATCTCAGTGATTCAAGAGGTTAAGACATAAAGATTGCAAGCTCAAGGCTGGCCTGGGCAATGTAGTGAGACTCTGCTTGAAAGACCAGGTGTGGTGGTGTGTGCCTTTAGTTCTCGCTGGGAGGGTAAGGCCAGAGAAGTACTACAAAGTCAGATCCTGCCTTGAGAAAAAACATTACTACTATAGTACAATCTTCCCACAGGTATTCACTTGCCTGCTAAGTAATGCTTTTGTTTTTTTTTGGATGTACCTATTATATTCATGGGAGCATACACAAGAAGGGGGAACGGACACTCTCAACAGGGACCTCAAGGACCTGTCAAGCCCTGATCCCTCTTCTCCAGCCCTCCAGTGCATCAGAATCTTGGGCACATGTGCATCCAACATGTCTGTGAGTCAACTCAGGATCCAAATTGTGTGTCAGCTGTATGGCTTCCACTACTGCAGTTAAGCATGCTGTCAGCTATGCCACTGAAGAAAGCCTGAAGTGTCTTTTTTTTTTTTTTTTTTTTTTTTTGGGAGCTTTTGTGCCATAGGGCACGTGCACTCACCAGAAAGACTAAGAGAGACAGAGAGACAGAAAGCAAGAAACTACCCCCCCCGGGGGATGGCCACACCACAATCCCTTCTCCTCCATTCTCTTCTTGGGATCTTAGGTACGCATGCACATGCGCCTGGCGTGAGTTTAAGCCACCAGGTCTGGGACTTGAACCACAGTCTACTATAGGGGAGTGCAGCGACATAGCCACTACGCCAACTGCTGGTCCCTGAAGTGTCCACTTTTAAACCAGTGTGATATGGGTTATCAAAAGCAATATAGTTTTGGTAAAGTTAAAAATGAATCTAGGGGCTAGCAGGTGGCATGGTAGTTAATGGTGCTGGACTTCCACATGGCCAACTGAGGTTCGAGTCTTGGGCTTGGTGGCTTGTGCGCTCTCTCTCTCTCTCTCTCTGTCCCCTTCTGGGCAAATTTAATAAACAAACAAACAAATAAATAAATGTTACATAAAATAATTCTTAAAAAACAAAGAGCCCCAACCATCATGCCAACTGCTGGCCCTCTTTTTTCTTCTTTCTAATTTGTTATAGGGCACATGCACTTGCTAGAGATAGAAATTGGGGGGACTGTAAAAGTGGGGGTGACGGCTATGCTGCAGTCCCTTTTCTTCCACTCTACTCTAGGATTCTTGGGCACAAATATGTGTCTGCTGTGCCCCTTAAGCTACCCTTAAACCATGCACTTGACCATGTGGGATCCAGCTGCCATACCACCACCTGACCCAAGAAGTATTCTTTTAACAAATTTGTAAATATACAACACAGTATTGTTAAAGACAGGCACAATGGGACCAGCAGTTAACGTAATGGCTATGTCACTGGACTCCCATGGAGTCAACCACGGTTCGAGTCCCGGACCCAGTGGCTTAAAACTCACGCCGGGTATGTGTGCGTGCGTGCCCAAGATCCCAAGAGGAGAATGGAGAAGGGAGTGTGGTGTGGCCATCCCCCCTGGGGAGTGATTTCTTGCTTTCTGTCTCTCTGTCTCTCTCTGTCTGTCTGGTGAGCACAAGCGCCCTATAGCAAAAACCTCTCAAAAAAAAAAAAAAAAAAAAAAAGGATAGGCACAATGTAGTTCAGTAGAGCTCCAGAATTTAGTACTTACTCTTGTTTTATCAAACAGTTCTGAAACTTTGAGAAAAAACCTAAAAGAAAAAAATAATTTCATTAGAAATTACATTTAAAATAATTTTCCATTTAAAATATTCAGTGTATATCTCTGAACCATACTAATAACGAACACTTGTCTCATCACAGTAACATTCAATGTAGATTTCATTTAGTTCCAAGAAAAATCTCCCTGTACTTTCACTATATAACAGATGACATGAAATCCGCTGTGGCAGAAATCTGCCCATTTCAAGATGACAGTCTAAACCATACATTAAACTTAATATGCCACGTGATGCTAAATAAAGCCTATGCCTTCAAAATTATAGAAATACAGAGCAGTAACATTAAAAAAAAAGGCCGATTTAAAATAAAAACACAGAAGTTGAGATAGCTCTTGAAGTTATCTGATAGTTATTTTGTGTGTGTGTGTGTGTGTGTGTGTGTGTGTGTGTGTATGTGTGTGTGTGTTTGCCATAGGGTATGTAGACTCCCTGTGGAGAGACAGAGGGAGGCAGTGAGAGGGAAAGTGAGAAATTGCCCCCAAGTGGCGATGGTCAGACTGCAATTCCTTCTCCATTCTTTTTTAGAATTTCAGGCAAGCGTGCACATGTACCCAATGTGATTTTCAAGCCATGAGATCTGGGACTCAAACTGTGGTCAACCATGTGAGAGTTCAGCACCTTAACCACGTTACCTGCTGGTATCCTGATAGCTGTTTTAAACATTTTCAAATATAGCTGCTTTGTTTGGAAGGGGAAAATAAATAAATAAATAAATAAATAAATAAATAACTGATTTCTATCTCAGAATTTCTTTACTTTTTTTTTAGTTTTTTTTTTTTCTTTTCTTTTCTTTTCTGTTTGTTTGTTTTTCTCATAGGGCATATGCACTTGCTAGAGAGAAAGTAAGAAGTCACCTCCCAGGTGGGATGGTCACACCTCAAGCCCTTTTCCTCCTGGGATCTTGGGCGCATGTGTGTGCATGCACACAGACCCAGTGTGGTTTTTAAGCTGCCGGGTCCAACACTCAAACCATGCAGTCGCCCATATGGAATCCAGCACTTTAACCACCATCCCACCTGCTGGTCCCTCAGAATTTATTTTTACTTGGAACCACTGTAAATAGCCTATCTCCCAAATACCAATATCAATGAAAAATGTCTCAACAACAAACCATTAAAGAATGTTCTGTAAAATATAAATTATAGGGGATTTATCATTAAACGAAGGCAAAAACTATTGAAAACAAAACCACAATTTTATGAACTTTATTTTACTGAAGAAAAAGGTTGCTTTGACAGGTGTCTGTTAAATAACACATAGCAGGTGGCGAGGCAGTCAAGGCGCTGGGCTTCCACATGTCCAACCACAGTTCAAGCTCTTTTTTTTTTTTTAATTTTTAGCTTTATTTATTTTATTTATATTAATTTGACCAGAGAGGGGCGGAAAGAGACAGAGAGACAGAGAAAGCGAGCTTCCAGGTCTGGGACCTGAACCATGGTCAGCCATGTGGGAGTCCAGTACCCTTAACCACCATGCCACCTGCTGGCCCCAACACAGTTTAGTTCTGAACCTGGTGGTTTGCTATCTCACTTTTGGCCTCTCTCCCTCTCTCTCTAGTGAGTGTATGTATCCCATAGGAAAATTTTTTTTAAATAATAAATAAAATAATGATTTAAGAAAATAAATAAAACATAGCAAGGTTTGTTTTGTTTTGTTTTGTTTTTTAGATGAAAAGCTTAAAAATTAATTCCTTGGGAAAGCAGTGTGTTAATTAGTGTAAGCTATGGTGACTTGCTTAGCTGAAAAGCTTGGCTTTTGAGACCAGCAGATGGCATAATGGTTACGTCATTGAACTCCCATGTAGTTGACCATAGTTCAAGTTCTAGACCCAGCAGCTTGAAACTCATGTTGGGCACACATAGAGGAGACTGGAACAGAAGGGCATGCAGTATGGCTATCCCCACAGGGGGTGATTTCTCACTTTCTGGTTCTCTGGTGAATGCACATGTCCTACAGCAAAAATCTCCCTTAAAAAAAAAAAAGAGAGAGAAAAAAAAAAAAAAAAGAGAGAAAAGAAAAGCTTGGCTCTTAAACTGAAACAGAATATACTAAAAAAAAGTTTGAGACTAACAGATGGCATAATGGTTACGATGCTGGACTCCCATGTAGTTGACGGTGGGTCGAGTCCAGGACCTGGTGGCTTAAAACTCATACCAAGTCCCAGGACCAGCAGTTAGCATAATGGCTACGTTGCTGGACTCCCACGTAGTCAACCACGGTTCGAGTCCCGGACCCGGTGACTTAAACTCACTCCAGGCACGTGTGCTTGCGTGCCTAAGAACCCAAGAGAAGAATGGAGGAGAAGGGATTTGCGGCGTGGCCATCCCCCCTGGGGGGGTGATTTCTCGCTTTCTGTCTGTCTGGCGAGCGCACACGCCCTATAGCAAAAACCTCTCCCCACCAAAAAAAAAACCTCATACCAAGTCCATGTGCCCAATCCTGAGAGAAGAATGGGACTACGGCATGGCCATTCTCCTGGGAGGGTGATTTCTTGCTTTCTGTCTCTCTGATGAGCGCATGCATAAAAATCTCTCTTAAAAAAAAAAAAGAAAAGTTTAAGGATGTTGCTTTTTATTTCTTGGAGTACAGCTGACATTTAAATATATATATTGATACATGTATATATATATATATGAGGGAAGTTTATAAAGTTCATTGAAGATCTGTATTATTAAAACACTATGCATAAAGAAGTTGAGAGGGGCCAGCAGGTGGCATGGTGGTTAAAGGTGCCGGACTCCCACATGGCCAACTGCAGTTTGAGTCCCGGACCTGGAGGCTCACTTGCTCTCTTTCTTGTCAAAATTGAAAAATAATGATAATAAATAATTCTTAAAAAAAAAAAAATTTGAGAATTCTGTTCAAAGGCATCTCTCAGTCTGCCAAGAAGGTACCATGAGCAAAGCTTACCCTCCTAAATTGAAAAAAAATATATATATGGACAAGAAGTTATGGTTGAAATCAAATGGTGGCAAACATGTCCAAGGAATGTTGTAGGGATTTGATCCATTTATGAATCCTGTAATAGACGAAAGTGTGGAGATGGCACCTAGTGGGCAACAGAGTAATACTGGAATAGTGGTAATATGAAGAAATAGTATCATCATGTTAGCAGCCTTGGACGGAGTATAAATAACGGCTGCACAACAGAAAATTACATGTTCCCTTGGCAACTGGACTGTTTTACTATGATGTAAAAAAAATCAGGCCATGCACATTTTTATAATAAACTTTTTGTTACGTAAAAACAAAAACAACAAACCTTGCATAGATTTCAATTTGCTTTAAAAATAATTGATAAAGGGTGTGTGCACTCACTGGAGAGACAGAGAGAGAGGGAACACACTCCAGTGGGGAATGGGCACATTCCAATCCTTTTTTCTTCATTTCTCCTCTCTGGATTTTGGGCAAGCATGCACACACACCTCAGGTGTTTTTTTGTTTTGTTTTGTTTTTAGGTATAGCAAACTGGGGAGTTTATTAATAAAGGAAGGAGTTTATTAAAAGAGAGGGAAAGGGAAACAGAGCTCCCAAGAAGGAAGGTGTCCTGGAAAATCGGTTGCCCTTCTCTGGGTGTTTTTCAATCCACCAGGTCTGGAACCCAAACTGTGCAGTTGGCCATGTGGGATCCAGCTTCCCTAATTGGTCCTATAAAGGGTATGTTTGCATGTATGCCTGAAATCTCAACAGAATGGAGAAATAGAGAGGTGATTGTGGCATAACCACATCCTACTGGGGGATGCTTTCTCCTTCTCCCTCT
>NW_006159844.1:6051051-6077073 GCF_000334495.1 Tupaia belangeri chinensis | reverse complement strand
TGGTGAGTACATACACTCTCAAGAAAATTAAAAATAAAAAATTTTTTTTTTGAGGGAGGGCAGCAAGATGGTGTGAGGATTAAGGCAATGGACTCCCACATGGCTGACCATGGCTCAAGACCTGGATCTGGCAATTTGCTTTCTCACTTTCATTCTCTCTCTCTTCGTCTCTCTCCGGTGAACACATGTGCTCTACAGCAAATTAAAAATAAAAATGATAAAATGAAATAAATATTAAAAATTGCACCATGTGGGACCAGCTATCTTAACCACTAGGCCATGGAACCAGACCTAAAGTCTATTTTTATTTCTCAGATTTAAAAAATATAAGAAAAAGAGAAAAAAAAAGATGACATCAAACCAAGTTTACAAAGAAGCTCCTTACTTTTTTACTTTTGGAGAGGTTTATGCTATAGGGCGTGTACACTTGCCAGAAAGACAGAGAGAGACAGAGAGACAGAAAGCAAGAAATCACACCCTGGGGGTATACTGCCACACTGCAATCCCTCCTCCTCCGTTCTCCTCTAGGGATCTTGGGCACGCACACACACATGTCTGGAGTGAGTTTAAACCACAAGGTCCAGAACTTGATCTGTGGTCAACTACATGGGAGTCCAACAACATAGCCATCTGCTGGTCCCCAAAGAAGCTCCTTATTATCAACATATTTTGATGAATATATTCCAGAATGCCTATCTGGATTAGAAGTACTATATGCAACCAGGGTACCATCAGAAAATTTTCTCTGCTCTATTTATATTTAATGTTTTAAATAGAATCCTTACTTGCATATATCTGTAGAATCCTGAGTTCCTAAGGCATATAATGAAGAACCAATTCTATTGTAATCATCTGCAGCACCTATGGAGAAAGTTTTCAGAATTTAATATGTTTACTTGTAGATTCAGAAAAACTTATGAGCACCGACCAGCAAACAATGTGTAGTACAAGATTACCTCAAGTCTAGTAAAAGAAATGACACAAATACCCATAATAGGGCCAGCCTGTATCCTAGTGGTTAAGGGAGCCAGATACCACATGGCCAAAAGTGGTTCAAATTCCAGCCTTAGTGGCTGGAAAACCAAGCTGGGCACATGTGTATGAGTGCACAAAATCTTGACAGGATGAAGAAATGGAGGAAAAGGAATTATGGTGTGACCATGTCCCACTGAGGGGTGCTTTCTCTCTTCCTCTCCTTCTTTCTTCCTTGGTGATCTCATGGGCTCTCTAACAATTAAAACAACAACAACAACAAAAAAAAAACAAATAGCCATAATACAAATTATGATGAAAATTATGAAATAGTTAAAAACTGCTTTGGGAACAGGGGAAACGGCTTTACCTAAGTCAGGGAAAGATTTATAGAAACTAGAGAAAGAACTGGAGTTTGTAGAATAAGCAGGTCTTTGTTCAGCAAAGGGAAAGTGCTTCAGACAAGGCAAACTGCATGCATGAACAAAGACCAGGGAGATACACATGCACATACTAGGTCGTTGGGAAAGTCATATTTTTCTTTTTTTTTTTTTTTGGAGAGGTTTTTGCTATAGGGAGCGTGCGCTCGCCAGAGAGAGAGAGACAGAGAGACAGAAAGCGAGAAATCCCCCGGGGGGGGTGGTCATGCCGCAATCCCTTCTCCTCCATTCTCCTCTCCGGATCCTGGGAACACATGCACACGTGCCTGGAAGGAAAGTCATAGTTTTCTATGGAAAAATGTGTCATGACTTTCCCCATAACCCAACAGTATACCCAGAGAGCCTGCTGGAACTATGGTACTGCAGGGTGCAGAGGGGCATGGACGGAGTTGAAGATAAAAAAAATTAGAAGCATCCCGAGTAAAATAGGTCTTGGGACCAGCAGTTGGCGTAATGTCGCTGGACTCCCATGTAGTTGATCACGGTTCAAGTCCTGGACCCAGTGGCTTAAACTCATGCCAGGCGTGTGTGCATGCGTGCCCAAGATCCTGAGAGGAGAATGGAGGAGAAGGGATTGCAGTGTGGCCATCCCCCCAGGGTGTGATTTCTTGCTTTCTGTCTCTCTGTCTCTCTCTGTCTTTCTGGCGAGCACACACGCCCTATAGCAAAAACCTCTCCCAAAAAAGAAAAAAAAAGGTCTTATGAGATATGATGGAGTCTGAATCTGATCTTAGGGGAATGAACTCTTACAAACATTTTAAATCATAATAGTGGTAAAATCTATATGAGAAAAATTTCAGATAAGAAAATTCTACTGTCTGGGACCAGCAGTTGGCGTAATGGCTATGTTGCTGGACTCACATGTAGCCAACTGTGGTTCAAATCCCAGACCTGGTGGCTTAAACTCATGTCAGAGACGTGTGCATGCATGCCCAGGATCCCAAGAAGAGAGTGGAGGAAAAGTGATTGCAGCATGGCCATCCCCCCTGGGGGGTGATTTCTCGTTTTCTGTCTCTGTCTTTCTGGTGAGTGCACATGCCCTATAGCAAAAACCTCTCCCCACACCAAAAAAAAAAAAAAAATCTACTGTCTGGAGTAAAGATTAGAAGTTGAGAGACACAGAAGGCAGGGTGACAAGCCAGAAAAGTGCTGCAATTATCTGGTAACAGATACTGGGTGTCAGGATCCAGGCAATGGGAAAAGAGGAAAGAGAGAGAAGCTGACAAAACTCAAAGATATTCAAGAAGTTTAATAGACAGTATTTAGAAACAGGAAAGCCGGGGCCAGCAGATGGAGTAGTGGTTAAGGCACTGGACTTCCGCCGAGTCAACTGTGGCTCAAGTCCCAAATCTGGTGGCTTCCTTTTTATCTCTCTCTCTCTGATGAGCACAGGTGCCCTACAGCAAATTGAAATAATGATAATAATAATAATAATAATAATAGGGACCAGCAAATGGCATAATGGCTATGTTGCTGGACTCACAAGTAGTCAACTGTAGTTCAAGTCTTGAACCCAGTGGCTTAAACTCATGCCGGGTATGTATGTGTACCCAAAATCCAGAGATGAGAATGGTGGAAAAGGGACTGTGGAATGGCCATCCTCCCTGGGGGGTAATTTCTCACTTCCTATCTCTCTGGCAAGTGCACATGCCCTGTAGCAAAAATCTCTCTAAAAGTAATAATAATAATAAAGAATTTTTTAGGAAAAAAAACAACACAGGAAAACTGAGGTAGGAAGGAAAACTTCTTAAAGAGGTTGGGAAGCTAGACGAATGGTGGCACCAGTGTCCTCAGGTAGAAGCAAAATACTCAACTTCATCACAACAGTCTTCCCAGAGTTCACCCCATAGGGTAATACACTTGTGAGAAAAGATTATAATGAATGTTTCTACTGCTTTCAAACAAACAAAAAATTAAAACAAATAGTACTGTACTGAATTTTAAGCCGCCAAGTCTGAGACTTGAACTGCAGTTGACCTCGTGGGAGTCCAGCAACATAACCGTTATGTCATCTGCTTGGTCCCAGCGCCCAACGTGATTTTGAAGCCACCAGTCCAGGACTCAAACTGCAGTCAACCATATGCGATTCCAGCACCTTAACTAATATGCCACCTGCTGGCGCCCCCTTATCCTAAAAGTTTAATTTTAAAAATTTGGAGCATGAAGATGGTACAGGGGTAAAAACGAAGGCTCTGAAAGGTTGACCCATATGGGAAGGTTTTAGGTTTATGTTAGAACTTCCCTGAGTATACTGCATACATGTACCTCCATGATCTAGGTTCTGGCTAAAGCTCAGAGTGAAATGTTGTATCAAAATCCAGTTCTCTCTCACATTTGGAAGAAAAAAAATTTAGGAGGCCAGATAGTGATGCAATAGTAAAATGTGACACCCCTCAAAGCAGACTGACAGGAGTTCATGTCTAGAGACCTCCCTGAGAATGCAGGTACTTATATGCCCATGATCCAGAGCTGTCAGAGGCTAAAGGTGGACTGTGGTATAAGGACTCTGTTGGTGCTAAATAAATAAACTTGAAAAAAAAATTTAGACTAAAAATATAAGAAATCTTAAAAAGGCCCAGTCACGGTGGCACAACTGGGAGGGCACTGCTATGCAGTGGCTAAGGCCACATGGAGGCCCAGGTTTGGTTGGCAGACCAACCTAAAATAGGTTAGGAGGATTTCAACATGGTGAGACTCTGTCAAAATGCACCACATCCCCTTTCTCTCTTACCTACAAATCTTCTCACTTTAAACAAACAAACAAAAGATGATGGGCTGATCCTGTAACACAGCCAGGTTTAGTGTTATGCAGAAGAAGCTGGATCCCACATGGCCAACTGCTGTTCAAATCCCAACCTTGGAGGCAATATGCCAGGCACGCATGTATGCACAGTCAGGATCCTGACAGGAAGTAAAAAAGGACATGCCCAGGCCTCAATAAAGGGAGTGGCTTCTCTATCCCCTTCTTTCACTCTGTCTCTCCAATGTACACATCCTCTGGCATTAAAGTAAACAACAGAGGCTGATGGGGTGGGGGACAGTTATCAAACAGTATACTTTTCAATACTGTAGTTTATTGATATCAGTTACATCCAATAAAGCTGTTAAAGCTGTTTAAAAAATGGTCCCCCCCCCCTTTATTAGAGAAAGGGTTCAGGGGGTGAGGGAGGAGGGAGTAATACTCTCCACAGAGTCTGGTCATACCTTGATCCCTTTCCTTCAGTCCTCCAGCCCATTAGACCTTGGGCACTCACATGCATGCCTCATATGTTTCAGGATGACCCAGCTGGCGATGAGAACTACAGGTGCCACGTAGGATCTGTTTCTTTTATGTAATACACTATCACTGAGCCAGCCCAGCATTATTTGGCAGGGTATGTGTCACAATCCTCCTATATCAGCCTCCCAACTAGCCAGGTTTGTGGTCAACCAGGTTGGCCTAGGAGCCACACCTAGGCTTCCCACATGGCTTCTAGACTCCTCAGTGGTGATGCTTACCTCTGTACCACTGTTTCTGGGCTTCCCACTGGTTCATCTTGCACTTCAAATGGCTCTTTTACATACATGATTTATAGGATCATACACTGACCATTTAGAAAAATATTGGTTCAATGAATGATGTAGATCTTCCAAATGTTGTTACATTTCAATATACAACATCCCCCCCCAAAGAAAAAATCAAATGCTGGGGCCAGCAGATGACATGGTGATTAAGGTGCTGGATACTACATAGCCAATAGCATGGTTCAAGTCCCAGACCCAGTGGTCTAAAAAACACACTGGGCATGTGTGTACTGTGTACCCAAAATCCCAAGAGGAGAATGGAGGAAAAGGAAATGCAGCATGTCCATCCCTGCTGGGAGATGATTTCTCTCTCTCCTCTCTCTGTCTCTCTCTGGCAAGCACATGTGTCCCACAGCAAATTAAAATAATAATAAAAAATAAAATGAAATAGTTCTTAAAATGAACTGCTATAGGATATGTGCTTACCAGAGAGAAACAGAGATAGGGTAGGGGCAGAAGAAAGCATCCCCAATGGGGCGTGGCCATGCTGCAATTCCTTCTCCATTTCTCCGTTTTGCTGGGATTCCAGGCACACACACACATGTACAGTGTGCTTCTCAAGCTACAAGGGCCAGGATTTTAAACACGGTTGGTTGTGTAAGATGTGGCTCCCTTAACCACTAGGCTACAAGAATGGCCTTGTCAGTCTTTCTTTCTAGTAAGAAGTGTTCTATGAGAAAAGCAGCTGGTTCAGTCAACAATTCAATCATTAAAATGTTCTTCTAAAGAGAGCCATCATACCTCATATGTAGCCAAGGTGCTTTTTTAAAGAATTATTTTATTGATCTTTATTAATTTTATTTATTTATTTATTTAAATTTTACTAGAGAGGGACAGAAAGAGAGAGAAAGAAAGCAAGCCACCAGGTCAGGGACCTGAACCACAGCCTGCCATGTGGGAGTCCAGCGCCCTTAACCACTACACCACCTGCCAGCCCCATGTAGCCAAAGTGTTTTATGCATACTTCCCTCTCATTTCTTTTCTTTCTTCTTCTTCTTCTTTTTTCTTTTTGGAGAGGCTCTTTTTGCTATAGGGCACATGCACTCACCAGAAAGGCAAAGAGAGACAGAGAGACAGAAAGCGAGAAATCACCCCCCAGGGGGGATAGCCATGCCTCAATCCCTTTCCTCCTTTCTCCTCTCAGGACCTTGGGCACACACACACACATGCCTGGCATGAGTTTAAGTCACTAGGTCCAAGACTCAAACCGTGGTTGACTACATGGGAGTCCAGGGACATAGCCATTACACTAACTACTGGACCCCCTTCTCTCTGATTTCAATACTCTGTATATAAAATGTGTTCTCAAAGATGAAGATTTAATTAATAGCTTTCACTACTTTAAAACAAAAATTACTTATTTAATTTATTCATTCATTTTAGTTTGACCAGAGAGAAAGAGAGAGAGAAAGTGAGAAAAGAAGCCACCTGGTCCAGGACTCAAACCATGGTCAGCCATGTGGGAATGTCCAGTGCCTTAACCACCATGCCACCTGCTGGCCCCATATTTACTTTTTTCAAGTACTTTTTAAAGTGAAAGCCAATTATCTTTTTTTTTTTTATTTAAGTTTTTGCCATAGGGGACATATGCTCACCAAAGAGACAGTGGCAGTGAGAGGGAAAGCGCGCATACTGAGTGTGCACGTGAGTGTGCCCAAAAGGAGACTGTGGAGTGGCCATCCACCCTGGGGTGTGATTCTTTTTTTTTTTTTTTTTTTTTGGAGAGGTTTTTGCTATAGGGCCCATGTACTCACCAGAGACAGAGAGACAGAAAGTGAGAAATCACTCCCCAGGGGGGATGGCTACACCACAATCCCTTCTCCTCCATTCTCCTCTTGGGATCTTAGGCACACATACACACATTCCCGGTGTGAGTTTAAGCCACCGGGTCCAGGACTTGAACCGTGGTTGACAATGTGGGAGTCCAGCGACATAGCCATTACACTAACTGCTGGTCCCCTGGGGTGTAATTTCTCACTTTCACTCTATCTCTGGCAAGAGAGCACTACTAACCTATGACAAAAAAAGAAAAAGAACAACTGTTTTGTATTAAGATTTATACAAACTATAAATGTCAACTTGATAATTACTCCCTTAAAAATATAAGCTATAGCCACAGAAAAATCTTACTTTTGTGGGATCTTGTCATCCTATCAGATTTAGCAGATGCATCCTTAACTCGGTTATGATACTCTAAAAGGAATGTTCGTTCATGCTCAAAGAAATCATCTACATCCTACAGAATCAAAAGAAAACACAATTTTTTAAACTTACGTGTTTTAGTTTAATAAGTAAACCAACTAAGTACAAAAAATCATTACTGGTAAATTGTATAGCTATCTACTAACAATTACATTGATTTTACCCACAAGTTAAGACTAATAAGCATGCACTTTATCAAGTAAGAACTCTAAGGTTTTGTAGGTGAAGGCTTAGGGCTCTTATGTTTCACATTCACATGATGTTCTGTGAAACGTGCTTCTACTTGAGCTTGCCTCTATAATTCTGCATCCCCAATAAACACATTACTGACAGTAGGAGTGATCAACTGCTTTTCAGAAAAACGAAAAAATTCTGGTAGAGAGAAGTAAAAATCTGTTTTTCCTAAGGTCATGTAGCTACCTGAGACAACACTAAAACCTCAACTAAGATCTTCTAACTCCAAATCTGGGCACAGGTCTGCTTCTAACAGTTGCAAGACTAAGCATAAGGCCTATGGATAAAGGAAGTCCCATCTCTTGCCCCACCCTGCAGCTGGCTCTGTCCTGCATCGAAGGAGTCCTTGTGTGCATGTGGACATTATTCTATGTCCCTTCCCTCTACCCAGTTGTCCTGTGGCCATCCCTTAACCACTCATGGAATACGTACCAGTGACGCAGTCTACTGTCTGAAGGATGAACTCAGAGAAGACATCTACACAACACTTGGAAGAAGGCTTGGAATTTGGGCAAGGAAAAATAGTTTCTAGATACCTGGACCATGCTCTGATTTGGAGAAGGGACATAGGCTCTATGTAGGCAAACTACCCTGAACTGCTGTCTTTTTATCCCTTGGAGAAGGGATCTTTCTAAGAGAAGGATCCAGGGCAGGGAGCACAGTTTCCCAGACCTAAAGAATCCCCTGTTCAAACTTCTCTTTTACCCCAATTCTATACATTTGAAATCTCAATTTCTCTTTCATAAAGAAGTTAATTCTCAACCAATTCTACTGTTCATCAAATAAAATCTTACCTTTACTCCTGAAACAATGACTCCATCTGCTGATTTAACCATGTTTTTAAAGAAATCTTCAAGTTTCTCTTTTTTATTTTTTCCTCGTACACTCAACTGAAAGAAAGGTAATTTAACTTTTAGCAATCTCTGAAGTGAGAAAGCATCCCCCTCCAGGGGGATGCCACACTGTAATTCCTTCTCCTCCATTCTCAGGTTTTTGGGCATATGTGCACGCGCGCACACACACACACACGCACGCTTGGTGTGATTTTCAAGCCACTGGGTCTGGAACTTGAATCAGTCGGCCATGTGGGAATCCAGCCATCCTAATCACCATATCACCTGCTGGCATTATCATTCTTTTTTGATAACAGATAGCCCTTCTAAAAGTTTGAGGTGGTAACTCATGATTTTACCTCAGATCTCCCTAATGATTAATAAGGATGACCATTGGGAACCAGCAATTAGCGTAATGACTATGTCGCTGGACTCCCACGTAGTCGACTGCGGTTCGCATCCCACACCCGGTGGCTTAAAACTCACGCTGGGCATGTGTGTTTGCGTGCTCAAGGTCTCGAGAGGAGAACGGAGGAGAAGGGATTGCGGCATGACCATCCCCCCTGGGGAGTGATTTCTCGCTTTCGGTCTCTATGTCTCTGTCTGTCTGGCGAGCGCACGTGCCCTATAGCGAAAACCTCTCCTAAAAAAAAAATCAGTAAGTGTACTTTTTCATAATAAACACGCTCAAAGTAGGAGTACTTCTTCAACCTGATAAAGGATATCTATGAAAAATCTGTAGCTAACATCACACTTAACGCTAAAATAATGAATGCTTTTCCCCTATGAATATCTGTTCTTTTTTGGGGGAGAGGTTTTTGCTATAGGGCGTGTGTGCTTGCCAGAAAGACAAAGACAGAAAGTGAGAAATCACCCCCCCCCCAACCCCACCGGGGATGGCCACGCCACAATCCCTTCTCCTCCATTCTCCTCTTGGGATCTTGGGCATGCACGCACACACGCCTGGTGTGAATTTAAGCCACTGGGTCTGGGACTCGAACCGTGGTCGGCTACACGAGAGTTCAGCAACATAGGACTTAAGCAACATAGCCATTACGTTAACTGCTGGTCCCCCCAAAATTACTTTTTAATACTTTTATTTAACTTTATTCATTATTACTATTTTTTAATTTGACCAGAGAGAAACAGAGAAAGAGAGAGAGAGAGAGAGAGAGGGAGGGAGGGAGGGAGAGAGGGAGAGGGAGAGGGAGAGAGAGGGGGAGAGGGAGAGGGAGAGGAAAGGGAAAGTGAGAAAGCAAGCCACCAGGTATGGGACTTGAACCACAGTCGACCATGTGGAACTCCAGTTCTCTTAACCACCACAATGCCTGAAGAACTCTTTAAAGCTGGGACCAGCAGATGGCGTAACGGTTACGTTACTGGACTCTTACATAATGGACTACAGTTTGAGTCCCAGACCCGACAGCTTAAAACTCAAGCCAGACACGTGTGTTTTTTTTTTTTTTTTGAGAGATATTTGCTATGGGGAACATGCGCTCGCCAGACAGAGACAGACAGAGAGACAGAAAGCGAGAAATCACCCTCCAGGGTGATGGTCACGCTGCAATCCCTTCTCCTCCATTCTCCTCTCAGGATCTTGGGCACGCATGCACACATGTCCGGCGTGAGTTTTAAGCCACCAGGTCTGGGACATGAACTGCGGTCGACTACATGGGAGTCCAGCGACATAGCCATTATGCTAACGGCTGGTCCCCCACATAAGAGTTTTTAGGTAGGGAGGGAGGAAGTGATGAAAATTAGGACAGCAACACTAAACAAGGTCAAATAGATAAAAGTCAATGATTTATGCAAAGTAATCTAGAATTCTCTGACCCAAGTACTCCCCTGGAATTCACCATAAGCCTTCAGAAGACTCCAAATTTAATGAATGCTTAAAAAAATTTTTTTAAAGATTCATTTACTTTAGGGACCAGCAGTTAGCATAATGGCTATGTCGTTGGACTCCCACGTAATCGACTGAAGTTCGAGTCCTGGACCTGGTGGCTTAAGCTCACGCCAGGCATGTGTGCATGCGTGCCTAAGATCCCAAGAGGAGAATGGAGGAAAAGGGATTGTGGCATGGCCATCTCCCCTGGGGGGTGATTTCTCACTTCCTGTCTCTCTGTCTCTGTCTTTTTGGTGAGTGCACACGTCCTACAGCAAAAACCTCTCACAAAAAAGGGAAAGACTTATTTAATTTTAATTTGATTTATTATCATTATTATTCAGTTTTGACCAGAGATAGAGAGAAAGGAAGAGTGAGAAAGCAAGCCACCCAATCCAGGACTTGATCTGTGGTCGGCCATGTGGGAGTCCAGCGCCTCAACCACCATACCACCTGCTAGCCCCCCCCCACTTTTTAAAAAGGTTTATTTTAATTTTATTTATTAGAATGTTTTAAATTCGATTACCCTATTTCTTACAAAATTCACAACTGAGGATGAAAAAACCAGTGGTCCATATTATAACATTATTTCCATTATTGCTACAATTAATCTGCTCAAATTCTACCAAAATACTACAATACTACTAAAAAATGTATTACTTTAAACTGCCTTGAAAAGTAAGAACATGTGGCTAGCAGGCGGCATGGTGGTTGAGGCACTGGACTCCCAAATGTCCAACTGTGGTTCAAGTTTCAAACCTGATGGCTTTTTCTCTCTGGTCAAACTGAAGAATGATGATAATAAATAAAATATAATAAATAATAAAAACGAAGTATTCTTGTACCATTTAAAAAAAAGAAGAGCATTGCGAAAAGTCTTTTCTAACTAGTAACTCCCTTTTCCAATGACTCTAAAAAGGAACCTCAATTGTTGCTTCAATCAATTTAATACTCACATCTTGATTATATTCCAAGAAGACATGGAAATTTAAATCTTTTCTCAAAATAGGATGTGCTGCCACACGACACAGGAACACTTCATGCATTGCAACAGTCTTCTTAAATATTGCCAAATATTCACTAGAAACAACACAAAATTTAAGGTAAAAAACTCTATCCACTAGAAAGTCATCTTTAACAAGTATTTTCAGTCAACAATCTGGATTATTACTAATTCATAATGAGAGACAAAGATACAATTCATGTAAACAAAGGTTACAGCTGAACTATTAAAAAAGATTTCATGCTAGTTAATAGCATTTATTACATCTAAATGTTAATATTTTTAAGTTTGATCAGCTTTTCTTATTATGCAAGTTGATGTTAAAGATAACTAACTATAAGAGTTTGTTTTCAGATCCACAGAAAGTATACTATAAATTATTTAATACAACTTAATTATTCAATTTCTATATAATTACTGCTTTTAAATACTTTAGTACAAAGAAATCAAAATCCAAACTTCAGTAAGCATGTTTTCAGTGTTATTATTTCCACCTACTAACCCAGACACACAAGAAACACCCATGGAGAAGTTTTTGCCATCACACTGAAGAAATGAATTTGAAATATTTAGTTATCATCAATGAATCCCACCAACCATATAATAATACATGTCAGTTTGGGTGGAAAAACACTCAAGGTAAACGCCAATATTCTTGCTTCAACTACGTGCAAGAAGGATAAATTTTACATACCAGCAAACCAGCAGGACCAATGTTGGGAGAAGTTTGATCTCTGTGAGGGTAGTCATTCAGTGAAGACAAAAAAGAAGGATGCAGAGGATGGAGGTAGCAGTAGAATAAACCCAAGGTTCTCTGTTAGCCATTCCCTAACCAGACCACAAAAGAATCATGATCAGGGCCACTGGAAAATCACAGATTCTTTATTTATTAATGTGCTCTGCTAATTTCCAGTTTTGAGTCTTAGAAACCTTTAGTAAATATCTGACTACTGTTGTCCCCAGGACGGACAGAATTCTGTCACCTTACACTGTGATGATGACGTACTGTGCTAATTAAAATCTTTCCAGAAGAGATTAGCATTCTGAAGAGAAGCCTATCAGCAGTGTGAACACATGTGTGAAAGCTGAAAATAAATGAAACAGGAGGAGAAAGAGCATGAAGGGGAGAGATGACCAGAAAAGGATAGATGGAAGTGATGACAATGCAAGGAAAATTATTTCTTATTCAAAATACGAGAAACAAAATATGGCAAATTCAAAATTATTTCAAATATTTTCTAAAAAGGGAAGATCCTTTTTTTCCAACAAACGTGCTAAAAATAAAAATTATAACCACTTTCTTCAAGGAGTTAACACTTTTCTAGTATATATCAAACTAATAGTTATTTAATGGAAAAAAAAGTTGCTTTAAAAAAAATATATATATATTTTCTAGCTACTACTTTGCTTTTAATCTTTGCCCTTTGGCCAGAAGCGAAAAGCACAGAAAAGGACAGAGGGAATTATACATAACACTTTTTTTTTTTTTTTTTGAGAGGTTTTCGCTATAGGGCGCATGCACTCGCCAGACAGACAGAGAGAGACATAGAGACAGCAAGCGAGAAATCACCCCCTGGGGGGATGGCCATGCTGCAATCCCTTCTCCTCCATTCTCCTCTTGGGATCTTGGGCATGCACGCACATGCACCTGGTGTGAGTTTTTTTTTTTTTTTTTGAGAGGTTTTCGCTATAGGGCGCATGCACTCGCCAGACAGACAGAGAGAGACATAGAGACAGCAAGCGAGAAATCACCCCCTGGGGGGATGGCCATGCTGCAATCCCTTCTCCTCCATTCTCCTCTTGGGATCTTGGGCATGCACGCACATGCGCCTGGCGTGAGTTTTAAGCGACCGGGTCTGAGACGTGAACCGCGGTCGACTACGTGGGAGTCCAGCGACATAGCCATTACGCTAACTGCTGGTTCCCCCGGGTGTGAGTTTTAAGCCACCATGTATGTGATTCGAACCATGGTCAACTATGTGGGAGTCCAGCAATGTAACCATTATGCCATCTGCTGGACCCCATAACACACTTTTTTTAACGATATATGCAAAGAGTTGCTTGGCATATTTTTCTATGAGAAAACCGTTTAGTATGCACAGGTTGGAAAAATAAGAGTTAGTAGGTAATAGCTAAGGCCATTAAGGGGAAGAAAAGAAAAACAATTTACATTCTGCCTTAAAAATTCAATTCTCTTTTTACTATATTATGCCAGCTTTTGGATTCTGTTCATTTTAAAGTTTATTTAAAACACTAATTTAAACAATTTTACAGTGGAGGAAATTACTCTATAATTTTCCTGTAGGCTCTGATCATGATCGTTAATCCCAGTTGTGCAATTCAAATCTGCATGTTCCAGAAAGGGTCACTATCGTGAAGCAACTAAAATGATGGGATATCAAAGAGCATAAAAAGGCATTAACACAAGCACAATAAACAAAAGCAGCAACAACAAAAAATCACATACGCTTCCAGTTCCTGTTTCATCTTTGTGAATTCTTCCTTTGTCATTGACCCTTCTCCTTCTCCAAGTTTCTGTAGTTTTTCCCTTGAAGCATCAAAATCAGGTCTTGGTGGTGCTGGTGGGATCTATAAAAGGATCAAAACACTAATTTTAAAAGACTTTTCATTTAGTTTTTTTCTTTTTTTAAAAGAGATTTTTGCTATAGGAGTGTGAGCACACCAGAGATACAAAGAGAAACAAAAAGTGAGAAATCATCCCCCAGGGGTGATGAACATCCCACAATCTCTTCTCGATTTTCGTCTCAGGATTTTGGGTACACACACCCGGCGTGAGCTTTAAGGCGCTAGGTTCCAGGACTGAAACCGCAGTTGACTATGTGCAAGTTCAGTGACATAAACATTACAACATCTGCTGGTCCCAACACTTTTCATTTCTTGTAGCATTGTACTAATGCTACCATAGAAGCCCAGAGCTGGGAAAGCTAAAGGTATCCTGAATGAATTGATCACTGGCAATACTCAAACTCAGGTTAAAGAACATGACTAGCTCTAGAAATTAAGATTCTTAAGGTCCTTTACACCAAAGAAGAATACAGCATAGCACTACGTTCTGGTATTAAAACCAGAGTTCTTGGGGCCAGCAAGTGGTATGGTGGTTAAGGGTGCTAGACTCCCACATGGCTGACCATGGTATGAGTCCCGGACCTGGTGGCTTGCTTTGTCATGTTCTCTCTCTCTCACTCTCTTCCTCTCTCGCTCTGTCCCTCTCTGGTCAAATTAAAATAAATAAATAAATAATATTAAATAAAATAATTAAAAACAAAAACAAAACAGAGTTCTCAACCTTCAATCTCTAGACTCATACATGGCAACCTATAATAGTCAAATTCATGTATGCATTAAGCTCCGACTATAGATGGAATGAATAAATGTATAGCAAACACGCATGCTTTTGCAAAAGTAAGTGGTATGCATTTTTAAAAATTAATCAATTCATAGTAGCTTTATGCTGCTGTGTATTTTTTAGATTAAAAAAAATTTTTTTAAGAGAGAGATTTTTACTATAGGGTGCATGTACTATCCAGAGTGACAGAAAGTGAGAAATCACCCCCCCCAGGGGAGATAGCCACATCACAATCCCTTTTCCTCCAGTCTCCTCTCTGCTCTTAGGCACACATACACAAGTACCCAGTGTGAGGTTTAAGATGCCGGGTCCAGAACTCAAACCGTAGCCAACATGGGAGTCAGAGATGTAACCATTACACCATCTGTCTGTCTCCCAATTTTTTTAAAGAGATTTTTGCTGTAGGCTATGTATGTTCACTGGAGAGACAGAGACAGAGAGACAGAAAGCGACAAATCACCCCCCAGGAGTGATAGCAATGTCACAATTCCTCCTCCTCCATTCTTCTCTTGGGATTTTGGACATACACACACATGCCACCCAGTGTGAGTTACAAGCCACCAGGTCCAGGATTCGAACTGCAGTTGGCCATGTGGGAGTCTAGCGGCATTACGCCATCTGCTGGTCCCATATTTTTAAATTTATGATAGAGCACATATGTGCACATGTGAGAGCAAGAACAAGAGAAAGAGAGAGATGAGCACCCTCCATAGGATCTGGCCATACTATGAACGCTTTACTCCAGTATTCTAGCCTGTTGGGTCTTGGGCACCCACATGTGCATACCAGGCGCTGGACTCCTACATGGCCGACTATGGCTCAAGTCCCAGACCGGGTGGCTTGCTTTCTCACTCTCCCCCACCCCCCGTCCCTCTCTGGTCAAATTAAAATAAATAAATAAATAAATAAATAAAGTTAAATAAAATATTTTAAAAAAATAGAACAAGACACACATTAATGATAAACCTCATTCTATCAATTCACAGTTAGGGAGTAAATAAGTACTTACCTTAAGTAAAATATAAGATCTAGAAAAGATATACCATTCAAGGGAAGGATCTAAGAAAAAAAATATCTTAGGGAGAATTACCTCCAACTAAGAATTTTTATGAGGAAAATGATGGAAAGTTAGACAGGGCAAGAAAAGAGCTATACCAAGTACAACAACAGGAAGAGATAGTATGAAGTATAATCCAATACACTCACTGAGAATCTACTACGTGCCATGCATGAGGCACAATGCTGAGACCTGGGTATATAAAGATAAATAAGGCTTAGCCACGGTGGTGCAAGCAGATTTGTTTTGTTTTGTTTTTCTAAAAGTGCCCGGGGTACTTAAGGCTGTCAGGCTGCATACACGTGGCTGAGGAGGGGTTTTGTTCCCAATCCATCCTCAACAGGCCAGGAGCGATGGCACACACGTATGGTCCTAGCTAACGGAAAGGCTGAGGCAGGAACGACTGCAATATGGTGAGACCTTGTCAAAAATAAATACCTCTCCCTCTCACACTCAGGATAAAAAGAGGTGATAATCATGTTTTATAATATAATTTAAAAAAAAAAATTATGTCAGTGGGGCTGGCAGGTGGCATGGTGGTTAAAGGTGCTGGATTCTCCCACATGGCTGATCAAGGTTTGAGTTCTGGACGTGGTGACTTGCTTTCTTGCTTTCCCTTTCTGTCTGTCTGGCCAAATGAAAAAATAGTAATAATAACAATAACAAATGGAATTAAATAAATGAATCTTTAAAAAACAAAATAAAATCACATCAGTTTACTTAAAATGCTAAACAAGGGGTCAGCAAATGGTATAGCAATTACACTGCTGGACTCCCACATGGCCAACCAAAGTTCGAGTCCCAGACCTCGCAGCTTGAAAACTCGCCAAGAACATGTGCATGTGGGCCCCAAATTCTGGAAGAATGGAGGAGAAGGGACTGTAGCATGGCCATCCCTCCAGGAGGAGGTGATTTTTCACCTTTCTTCTCTCTGTCTCTGTTCTCTAGTGAGTGCACAAACCCTAAGGCAAAAACCTCTCAAAACAAAACAAAAAATAAAATAAAATGCTAAACAAGATTCCAATACATAGAGTATCTAAAATTCTCCTTAAAAATGGGATTAAAGGGGGCCAGCAGGTGGTTTGGTGGTTAAGGCACTGGACTCCCACATAGCTGACTGCAGTTCGAGTCACAGACCTGGCAGCTTGCTTTCTCACTTTCTCTTTCTCTCTGTCTCCCTCTGCTCAAATTAAAAAATAAATAATTTTTTTTTTTTTTTTTAAAGGATTAAAGGGGTGGCAGGTAGTGTGGTGGTTAAAGGACTGGACTCCCACATGGCTGACTGCAGTTCAAGTTCTGGACCTGGTGGCTTGCTTTCTCATTTTCCTTCTCTCTTCGGTCAAATTAAAACATAACAATAAATAAAACTAAATAAGTAATATCTCTAAAACAAATGGAATTAAAATGAAACCTCAAAACTTACGATATAACCTGCATAGTCTTCATTTTCAACGAAGGAATCATGAAGCCAAATAAACTCCTCATGCTGTCGGACAACAGAAAACTCGTTCTGCTTAAAATTTGGCAATGAACTCTGCAAAGATAGGAATTCTCAAGTTATACTAAAATGCTTTTAATAGTAACATATGATAATATTTACACATACACACACATAAATATATATAATTAATCATCTATGAAAGACTGATCAATACCTTTGAACTCTATTACAAAAAGTCCTCAGATCCTTGGGAAAATAAGCTTACTCTCTTTTTATACTGTATTGTAACCATTAGTTATCTTATAAATATATATAAAACTCAATTATTCAAACAAAAAAAAATAAATCTACCTCTAAAATGTGCTTAAGAACTGAAATTTAGTAAAAATAGTAACTTGTAGTGTCAGTGTTTCAAAAACACTATGGACATGTGTGCATACATGCCTAAAGTTTCAAAAGGACAGAGAAATAGGAAAAGGGATTATGGTATGATTTGAGGGTACTTCCTCCCTCCCTCCCCCCCTCACCCCGTGTCGAGAGCATGTGCACTCTAGCAATAAAAAGAAAAATTATTATTGGGCCAGCAGGTCACTGGTGTAGTGGTTAAGACACTGGACTCCGACATGGCCAACCATGGTTTGAGTCTTGGATTCAATGGCTTGAAACTCGTGCCGTGCACATATGTGTGAATACCCAAAATTCCAGGAAGAGAATGGAGAAGGGACTGTGGCATCGCTATCTTCCCTGGTAAGTGTGATTTCTCATTTTTCCCTTTCACTGTCTGTCTCTCTTGCTCTCTGGTAAGTGCACGCACCCTATGGCAAAACCCTAAAAAAAAACCCCTGAAATAAATATTATTATTTGTAAGACAGTAATTTGACTAACTGTAGGACTACAACAAAACTGAAAATGAGAATGGTAAAAGATATTAATAAAAAAAATCACAAGAAAATTAAATCTGCATTGTCTTGTCTATGGTTAATTCTTTTTTTAAAGAGAGATTTTTGCTATAGTGCACATGCGTTCACTGGAGAGAAAGAGTCAGAGAGACAGAAAACAAGAAATCACCACCCAGATGGGGATGACCACAATCTCTTTTCCTCCATTCTCCTCACGGGATCTTAGGTATGCATGCACAAGTGCCCAGCATGAGTTCAAGTTGCCAGTTCTAGGATTCAAACTGCAGGTGACTACATGGGAGTCCAGCAATGTAACCATTATGCCATCTTCTGGTCCCTATGATTAATTCTTAAAATGGTAACCTTTACATATTTTCTGGACTAGCTGTGATAGCATATGCTGGAAAATGCTGCTACACAGCAGGCAAAAGTTATATGAGGCCCAGGTTTGATTCTCTGCTTACTCTAAAAGCCAGCAAGGTTGTACACACCTATAGCAGGGGTCTGAAGCAGGGGGATTGTGACATATCAAAACCCTGTCCAATGGTGGCCGGACAGTAGCACAGCTGTAATGCAATGCTTTATAAGGTTGACCCACAAAGGGAGGTTCTGCATTCAAGTCTGGAGACTTTCCTGAATATGCTAGCTGCATGTACGTCCATTATCCAGAGCAGGTTGAAGCTTGGAGTGGATCACTAAAGACCTTGTTGGGGGTACTTGTCTTTCTGTCTCTTCTGTGCATGAAAAAAATAAGTAAAATTAACTTAAGGGGGAAAAATAAAGACCCTGTCGAATAAAAATTCTTTAATTGAAAAATGTATTTTAGAAAGTACAGTTCTAGGGCCAGCCCTGTGGCATACTGGTGAGGAAGCCAAATTTCACATGGCCAATCACAGTTCAAATCCTAGCCCTGGCAGCTTGAAAATCATATCAGGTGCCTGTGTGTGTGCATATCCAAAATCCCAACAAGATGAAGAACTGGAGAAGGAGTCACAATATTGCCATGATCCTTTGAAGGGTGCTTCCTCTTTCTTTTTTCCCGCTGGGAAATGCTCGCCCCTTCTGGCAAAATAAAAAAAAAAAAAAAGAAAAAAGGACATTTCCGGGGCCATATGGTGGTGCAGTGGCAATGCAATACTGGACCCAAATGGAAGGGTGTGGGGTTTTCAACTCAAGACCTCCCTGTACATGTCAGGAGTATGAGCTGTTATCTACAGTTACTAAAGATAGGGGTAGATCGTGGCATTAGGACTATGTTGAGGGTGCTTGTCCCTCCCTCTCATCCTCTTCCTCATGGAAGAAATAAATGTTTTAAGTTTATGTATTTTTAAAATAAATATCTTATATAAATAAAATGTTTTAAGTTTTTTTGTGACCAACATATGGTGTAATAGTTACATTACTGGACTGCCATGTAGTTGACCACAGTTTGAGTCCTGGACCTGGTGGCTTAAAAGTCAAGCCAGGCATATATGCCTGTAGGCCCAAAATTCAATGGGATTTTGGGGCAGCCCTGTGGCATATTTGTTAGGACGAATGGATTGCGGAGAACGGATTACGGCATGGTCACCTCCCTCACAGGGAGAAATTCCTCACTTTCTGTCTATCTTTCCAGTGAGCGCACATTCCCTATAACAAAAAATCTGTTATTAAAAAAAAGGGGAAAAAAATGTCTTAAGTTTTTATTCCGTGAGTGAGATAGAAAGACAGTACCCCGATAGGGTCTTGATGACACAATCTGTCCCCAGCCTCTGCCTGCAACAGATCACAGGCTCACATGCAACCAATATACTCAAGGAGGTTTCCAGATGCAAACTCAGAACATTGCTTGGGGGGGAGGGGAGGGCAGCCTCGCAGAACATCACGTTGTATCACCATCCAGGATGTGCTATCATCCAGGCTTATCAAAAATTTTTTTGCTCAAATAATAATGAATTAAAGGGGCAGTAGGTGACATGGTGGTTAAGGTGCTGGACTCCCACAGTTCAAGTCTTGGATCCAGGACTTGAAAACCACATGGGGCACGTGTACATGCGTGCCCAAAATCTGAGAGGAAAATGGAGGAGAAGGGACTGCAGCATTGCCATCCCCCCCAGTTGTGATTTTTCACTGCCCCCCTAACCCTGTCTCTCTCTGGCAAGCACATACACCCTAAGGCAAAAACCTTTAAAAGAAAAACTGAATGAGTGAATTAAAAACTAAAATAGAGGGACCAGCAGATGGTGTAATGGTTACTTCATTGGACTCCCACATGGTGAACTCTGGTTCAAGACCAAGGCCTGGTGGCTTGAAACTCATGCCGGGCACATGCACATGCATGCCCAAGATCCTGAGAACAGAATGGAGGAGAATGGATTGTGGTGTGGCCACCCACTTTCTCACTTTCTGCTTTTTCGTCTCTCTCCATCTCACCGGGTAGTGCACGCATCCAACAGTAAAAATCTCTCTAAAAACAACAACAAAAACACCTAAACTATAGTTGTTTTACCATTACATTATGTTCGAAACTAAAGTTCCAGTTATATATAATAACTTACATTATTATGTATATAACATTATACAATAAATGGCTAAAATGATACAAAGTACAAAATCAAATTTACCTTTGTGTGAACAGTGAATTTTACTTTATCCCTCTCACTAAGAGCATCAGAAATGTCCACCTGCAGAGCAGCATCACTTTGAAGATCTACATTTATTGCTTTAAGCTAGAAAAACAAAATCAGTAATATCTTTATGAAAAATTCTGTGGGCTGTTAAATATTTTATTTTTCTCCTAGACAATAAGACAATGCAAAACAAAATAATAACAAAAGAATTTTAAAGCTAAAAATGTACTCAAGTTCATTTAATCTACATATATTTTGGGGCAGATGCTTTCAATAATGCTAGTATCTTAACTAATTTTCTTTTTTTTGGGAGAGGTTTTTGCTACAGGGTGCGTGCACTCACCAGAAAGACACAGAGAGATAGAAAGCGAGAAATCCCCCCCCATGGGGGATGGCCACGCTGCAATCCCTTCTCCTCCATTCTCATCTCGGGATCCTGGGCATGCATGCACATGCGCCTAGTGTGAGTTTAAGCCACTGGGTCCGGGACTTGAACCGTGGTCGACTACATGGGAGTCCAACAACAAAGCCATTATGCTAACTGCTGGTCCCATCTTAACTAATTTTTATTCTATACCATTCAACTATACTCTGCCCTGCATGAATCACTAAGCTAATCATGATTCATTTTAGTTTCACCCCAAATGAAAACTATTTTCCAAGAAGATGGTCCAATAAAATTCAAGTGTTCTAAAATTAAGGACTCTGTCTACCTTGAAGTACAAGAAAACTAAAAAGAATATTAAGCAATAATTTTAATTCTAATATTTCTTTTTGTTTGGGAACATATAATGAATATGGGTTTGTATATAATATAGGCAAAGTGGTAAGAAAAACACTAACATATAGTAAACAATAAATAACTCTATAAGCTACAATACATTTGAAGAATTGGCTTCTTATTCAGTGCTTCCATTCATGGTCCGTTAGGAGACTTTCCTACTTAAAATTTTTATTACAACTCTATTTATAATTTTGGAATATCATACATTTTTCTTATTCTTTAAACAATGAATACTATAACAAGTTTGGGTAATTTGGAAATTTAACAACAGTTAAATATACTAAAAGATAAAGTCTTAGTTGGTTACATGATAGAAAATAGTTAAAGTCTAGTTAACAAGTCTGTTTCAAATATTCTACTTGTAAAACCCAGGACTTTAGGAATCTCACCTAGTCATCAGAACTTCAAATTTTAAGGACACTGTAAGTGAAAAAAAAAAAAATGCTGGGGGCCAGCAGGTGGTGATTAAAGGCAATGAATCCTCACATGGCCCACTGTGGTTCGAGTTCTGGACCTGATGGCTTGCTTTCTCTCTTTTCTTTCTCTCTCTGGTCAAATTAAAAAATAATAACAAACGGAATTAATTAAATAAATAATTCCTTTAAAAAATGTTGGATGCAAAACTGTTTATACTCTCTCAATTATGTATTTTAAACACATACATAATAAGACAGGAAATGCATAAAAATGTGAAAAGCAGTAGTGAATGTTCCTTATGTACTCCTTTAGTCTCTCAAATTTCCACAATATGCATGTATTACTTTTTTTTTTTGGAGAGGTTTTCACTACAGGGCGCGTGCGCTCGCCAGACAGAGAGAGACAGAGAGACAGAAAGCGAAAACCACCCCCCAGGGGGATGGTCATGCCACAATCCCTTCTCCTCCATTCTCCTCTCGGGATCTTGGGCACGCATGCACACGTGTCCGGCGTGAGTTTAAACCACCGGGTCCGGGACTCGAACCATGGTCGACTACGTGGGAGTCCAGTGACATAGCCTTTATGCCAACTCTGGTTCCCTATTATTTTTATAAATTGGAAAATAACTTTCTTTAAGCAGAAATGTTAACTTATTTTTTAAACATTCATTTACTTACTTATCAATTTATTTGTTGTATTTTCAAGCTACAGGGTCTAGGACTCGAAACACAGTGGTTCATGTGAGAATCCAGAAGTTAAACCACCATGCCATGTCACTTGCTGGCCCCAGAAATCTTATTAAAGATATATTTTATGGGAAAAGTCATCTGCATTTGAGCTGTGAGCAATCCCTTTCAAGGGCTAAAACAATCTAACAGTTTCTGCTTAGACTTCACCCTCCAGACCCCAAGATCCACCAGACTGGGTCAGAATAATCCTCAATTCCCACTGAATCTGCTGCACAAAGGTAGAAAGACACAACTGCAGAAGAGATTGTAGATCTCCTCCTCCTGCACACGTCTGAACACTCAGGTTTAACTTTAAGAAATTAGGAAAAAACATAATTCTTCAGATGGACAGAAACCACTGCAGAGACACAAGAAATATGAGAAACCAAGAATCCCCCCCCCCAGGGAAAAGAACAACTCCTCATGCACAGATAGTACAATGGAACTTGTGGAAAAGTCAGATAAAGAATTTAGAATATTTGTAGCGACAAAGTTAACAGAGATGCAAGAGAAGAGAGATAATAAACTCCAGAAGATGCAGGAGAAAAGAATCAATGAGTTCCAGGAGGTGCAGAAGTTCTTGCATGAGTTGAAAGAAGAAATACAAAGCACAAAAAAGAATCAAATGGAATTGTTAGAAGTGAAGGCTATAACATAGGAAATCAAAATCTCCTTTGAAAGTATTAAAGGCAGGTTAGATCATACAGAAGATCAAACCTCAGATATAGAAGACAGTACCTCTGTCTGAGAAAAATTCACCAAAAACACTAAGAAAATAACCCAATGAAATGAAAATAATATACGAGAAATATTAGATACCATTAAACACCTAAACATTCTGATCATCGATATCCCAGAGGATGAAGAAACTAATCAGGGCATTGATAATCTAGTCCATGAAATCCTGGAATAAAACTTTGCAAACCTAGAGAGGGCTTCAAATATCCAGACCCAAGAAATACAAAGGACCCACCTAGAATCAACCCAAGATCTTCTCCAAGGCACATCATAACCAGACTGACCAAAACCACAGACAAAGGGACCAGCAGTTAGCGTAATGGCTATGTCGCTGGACTCCCACGTAGTCGACCGCAGTTCGAGTCCCGGACCTGGTGGCTTAAACTCACGCCAGGCGCGTGTGCATGCATGCCCAAGATCCCAGGAGGAGAATGGAGGAGAAGGGATTGCGGCGTGGCCATCCCACCTGGGGGGTGATTTCCTGCTTTCTGTCTCTCTGTCTGTCTGGCGAGCACACGCGCCCTATAGCAAAAATTTTTCCAAAAAAAAAAAAAAACAAACACAGACAAAGACAAGATTCTAAAATTGACAAGAGAAATGTCAAGGTACTTTCAAAGGATACCACATCAGGCTATTAGCGGACCTCTCATTGGAAACAATGCAAGTACGGAAAGAATGAGAAATATATTCAATGTGTTGAGTGAAAAACATTCCAACTAAGAATTCTATAGCTGGCAAGATTATCCTTCATATGGGGAAAAAAAGACAAAAACATTCTCAGATAAACAAAACCTAAAGAATTTACCAACACCAGTCCAGATCTCCAAGAAGTTCTGAAAAGAAGTGCTATACCAAGAAAACTAAAGACCGACACACACAAATAAAAGAGTCCAAAAAACAACCAAGAAAATGGCCAATTTAATGGTAGGGACAAGTCCAGAACTGAATGTTAACTTCCAGAATTTAAATGGAAAGATCAGACCACAACAGAAGAGAGATTAATTACATGAGAATTAACTGGTGAAGTAAAATTTACAACTTTTGACTAAAACATGACTGATTTTCTCCTATGTTTTGTTTTCCAGATTTAAGGTTTTTCTGTCTTCTCTTGAGCTCCTGATAGGTTCATCTACCTACTATTTGAATAGAATCCTAACCCTTACTGGCTTTAATTCTTAAGCAAATTTCTCTTAACGTTTTGTGATTTTAATTTATTAAAGCTAAAATTGCTTTTTTTGAAATTAAAAAATACATAAAAGAACCCCTATTTAATGACCACAGTAAGTTATATAGCCTCGGCCAGTTGCTACTTGATATATAGTATGTTCATTTTACTCAGTCAGATGTGTATTTACAGATATGTATATTATCAGCTGAACTTGCTATTGAACGTATTTAATTAAGATTTTTTCAAACAATTATTTAATTTTATTTATTCGTTTATTTATTTTAATTTGACCACAGAGAGAGGGAAAGTGAGAAAGCAAGCTGCCAGGTCTGGGACCTGAACCGTAGTCAGCCAAGTGGGAGTGTCCAACACCTTAACTATGCCACTTCCTGATCCCCTTAAGATTTTTTTGTACATCAATAAAATGTGGGGGAAAAACAAAAAAAGAGGCATGGAAAGCAACTGTAGATACCAGAGAGAATGTGGGAAGAGGGTGGGAAATGGCAGAAAGTGAGAAGTAGGGAATCAATGGGGGGAAAAATGCAAAATATGTAAGAAATAAGAAAAGAAAAATTATTTGTTGATAATAACATGTATAATATTATTATTGATTAAGCCAATATACAGTGTATTCTGGATGGGAAATCTCATTTTGTATGCTGCGATGACATACAGTGACTGAATGTAAAATAAATACATTTTTAAAAAATTATCAATTTTATGGGTTGGTCCTATAACATAGTGACTAAGTCCTTTGCATAGGAAGCTGGACCCCACATTGCTGACCACAGTCTGAATCTTGGCCCCAACAGCTTGAAAAACACTGTACATGTGCTTGCATTCCCAAAATTTTGATAGATCCTGCATGACCACATCCCATAAGGGTGTGCTTCTCCCAACACCCTTTCTCTAGTGAGCACACACAACCTCTAGCAATTAAAAAAAAAAAAGAAAAAAAAAAAAACTTGCTTCAAATACCTAAGGTTTTTGTTTTAACTCCTGTTTCTAATAACTAAGATGTGTAATAGAAAAGCCAGTCTCTAAAATGAAATCATACCAACATAAAACTTCACTGAAAGTTAACATGCTGCCGTATTTCATGAACCTAGACGTATTTATTTTTCACATATCTGAAGTAGTGATTTTTTTTTTTTAAGGTTTATTCCATAGAGCATGTGCACTTGCTGGAGAGACAGACAGAAACCGAAGTAAAGTGAAAAATCACTCCCTAGGGGGGATGGCCTTGCCACAATCCCTCCTCTTCTAGTCTCCTAGGATTTGGGGCATGCATGCACACTTGCCCAGAGTGATTTTTAAGCCACCAGGTCTAGGACTCAAACCACAGTTGGCCATGAGGGTGCCTAGCCTTAACCACTACGCTACCCTTAACCACTTTGCCACCAGTTGGCCCCAGTGATGTCTTTCAAATTTAACTGGAAACATTCATTTTTTTTTTATGATACATAGTAAAATATATTTTTCAGATAGGCTCTATAGCCTGGTGGTTAAGACAGACAGAGAGAGAGGACCAGCAGATGCGTAATGGTTATGTTGCTGGACTCCCATGTAGTGGACCATAGTCTGAGTCCCAGATCAGGTGGCATAAAACTCAAGCCAGGGGGCCAGCAGGTGCCATGGTGGTTAAGGCACTGGACTCCCACAGGGCCAACCGCAGTTGAGT
>NW_006159844.1:6048681-6051005 GCF_000334495.1 Tupaia belangeri chinensis | reverse complement strand
TTCCCTCGCTCTTTGGTCAAACTAAAAAAAAAATAATAAATACAATTAAATAATAAAATAATTCTTTAAAAAAAGAAAACAAAAAACTCACGCCAGGCATGTGTGCATACATGCCCAAAATCCCAAGAGGAGAATGCAGGAGAAGGGACTGCAGTGTAGCCACCCACCTTGTGAGGTGATTTTTTGCTTTCTGTCTCTGTTTCTCCAGCAAGTACACACTCCCTATAACAAAAATCTCTTAGAAAAAAAAAAAAGACAAGAGATACCCAGGACCAGCAGATGGCAATAATGGTTATATTGCTGGATTCCCACAGTCGACCGAGATTTGAGTCCCAGACCCACTGGCTTAAAACCCATGCCAGGTGCATGTACGTGCATGCCCAAGATCCCAGGAGAAGGGACTGAAGCATGGCCATCCTGACTAGGGGGTGATTTCTTGCTTTCTGTCTCTCTGGAGAGTACATGTGCTCTAAAGCAAAAATTTCTTAAAAAAGAAACAAACAAAAAAGCAGAAAACAAAAAACCCAACAGATACCACAGAGCCAAATGTATGATTTGAGTCTTAAACACAAACTTGAAAAACACTGAAAGGAGGGAGAAATAGGGAAGTGATTGCAGTGTCACCATTTCCTGTGGGGGTGCTTTCTTCTCTCCTTCTCTCTCTCTCTCTGCAAATTGTACACATGCCCTCTGGTCTAAAAGAACAAATACAAAGGTATATTCTTCCATAAACTGCACGTTTACCTTGATAAAATATCTTTTGAAAATTCAGAATTAATTGTATAAAATGTACGGTTTTTCTAGGCAGATTTTCATAGCTATTTGGAGAAAAGTCAATAATTTCAGGGGGGTTTTATTAAAGACTCAAATCAAACAACCTGTGATTCACCAACTCTTTTTATTTTACTTTTTTGTAGGTTTTTGCCATAGGGCACATATGCTTGCAGGAGACAGAGAGAAAGTGAGAAATCACCCCCCAGGAGAGACAGCCATGCTGCAATCCCTTCTCCTTCAATCCTTTCTCTTCTCAGGATCTTGGGCATACACACAAACATGCCTGTTCTCCTTTTTCAAGCTGCTGGGTCCAGGACTCAAACCACAGTCAGTGAGTGACGTGGGAGTCTAGCACCTTAATCACCATGCCCCAGTTCACCAACATTTAATGAACTTTCTGCAGCTAGTAAATTCAGCTTGTCTGAGGAAATTTCTAATTAAAGCCATTTAATGGTTTAATCTTTATGTGGACAAATAAACTTTGTTTTTTGTCAAATACCAACTAGGTTAAACATTTGTGTCACTAGTTAAGAGGAAGAGTAGGACAGAATATAGATTACGTAACATAAACACAGTATCATTAGAAAAATAATTTAAAGACCTGTTTTATTGCTGGTAGATCAATTCTCCACATAGAATTACTTAGTAAAGAAGACACTGACTAGTTACTAGATTGAACAGTTAATATATATTATCTAGCATAGAACATTCCTGAAAAATCAGTTTAGTATCTTTTGTCAGAAAAGCAAATGTGTAGGGATAGACAGAAGTTGGGGAAAAAGGAAGGAGGAAAAAAATAATAGAAAATAACTTTGATTATTGCAATAGCTTTCAAATGGTCTCCTGCTTCTGCCCTTGCCTGACTCAGATCTATTCCTTATGGAGCCTCCACTAGATCTCATCACCATAGAAACCATTCCTCTGCTGGGGGGAACCAGCAGTTAGCGTAATGGCTATGTCGCTGGACTCCCACGTAGTCGACCGCGGTTCGCGTCCTGGACCCGGTGGCTTAAAACTCACGCTGGGCAAATGTGCGTGCGTGCCCAAGATCCCGAGAGGAGAATGGAGGAGAAGGGATTGCGGTGTGACCATCCCCCCTGGGGGGTGATTTCTCGCTTTCTGTCTCTATGTCTCTGTCTGTCTGGTGAGTGGATGCACCCTACAGTGAAAAAACCTCTCCAAAAATAAAAAAAGTATAAAAAAAAAAAAGAAACCATTCCTCTACTCAAAATCTAAAGGATTCTCTCTTAGAGAAAAGTCAAGGTTCTTACAGCAGCCCTTCAGGCGCTGTAAAATCTCCATCTGATATCATTTCTCTGACTAATCTACTATTCCTCTGGCTCACTGCAGTTCTGCCATATGGTTTCCTCGTTGTTCCTTTAACATACACATGTGAAGCTACCTCAGGAGTCTTTGCACTTCCTGTTCTCTCTGCCTGGAACACTTCATCCCCCAAATACTTATATGCATGGCTCACTTCCTTCTTGTCTTCAAGTCCTTCTCAGGAAAGCCTTTCCTAGTCACCTTATTTAACAAATTCACTCAAACCA
>NW_006159844.1:6033569-6048616 GCF_000334495.1 Tupaia belangeri chinensis | reverse complement strand
AAAATTCTTTTTTTTTCCTTTTTTTTTTTTTTTTTTTTTTGTTTTTTTAGACAGGGTCAAAAGTCTGCCTCAGCTTCCTGAGAGCCACAGGCACCTGCCACGATCTCTTTTAGACATGCTGTCAGTGGCCACAAACTCTCAATCCTCCTGCCTCAGTATCCCAAAGTAGCTGAGACTACAGGCCCATGCAATCATACTTGGCCTCTTTTTCTACTTTTTAAAGATTTATTCATTTATTTCATTTTATTTGTTATTATTACTTTTTTTTTAGAGGTTTTTCGCTATAGGGTGCATGCGCTCGCCAGACAGAGAGACAGAGAGACAGAAAGAGAGAAATCACCCCCCAGGGGGGATGGCCACGCCACAATCCCTTCTCCTCTCGGGATCTTGGGCATGCACGCACATGTGCCCGGTGTGAGTTTTAAGCCACCGGGTCTGGGACGCGAACCATGGTAAACTACATAGGAGTCCAGTGACAGAGCCATTATGCTAACTGCTGGTCCCTATTATTATTATTTTTAAAAAGAGAGTGAGTGAGTGAGTCAGAGAGAAATGGAAAATGAGAAAGCAAACCGCCAAGTCCAGGACACAAAATGCGGTCGGCCATGTGGGAGTCCAGCACCTTAACTACCATGCCACCTGCTGGCCCCTATGCCTGGCTTCTAAGGGTGAGCCAAGAATCAAACCAAGGCCTCATGTGGCCTCAGCCTACAAACCCCCAGTGTCCAGTGCACACAACCACAACTGGGTCATTTATTCTTTCATTTATTATTTTTTAAAGAATTACTTTATTTACCTTTATTATTTATTTTAATTTGACCAGAGAGGGACAGAGTGTGTGTGAGAGAGAGGGAGGGAGGGAGGGAAAGAAAAGGAGAGAGAGAGGAAAAGCGAAAAAGCAAGTCAACAGGTCCAGGACTTCAACTCAGATCGGTTGGCCATGTGGGAGTCCGGCACCCTTAACCACCACACCACCTGCTGGCCCCTATTTATTTATATATTTTTAAATGCTCTTCCCAAGACTAGAATTCAACTCCATGAGGACAGAGATTTTTGTCTGTTTCATTCATTACTGTACTACGAATGGTGGCCCTCAACAAATATTTGTTAAATGGAAGACAAGAAAAAGTGTTAACTACAATGGGGCAACAGAACTATTTTCAGGTAATTACAGTACACTCGATGAAAAAAAATCTCATGAGATAGAAATAAATTCCATTAAGCTTATTAATTCAGGCCAAATTTTATATATCTTTAATTCCTAGCCCATTCATGACTTTTGAAGTCCTATAATACATCATTTCCATTATTAATGTAGACACATATACTCAGCAGTGGTTGATTACAGATACATGTCTTTGCACACAGAATGTCCTCTGACATACCATACCAGAAACAACAAAACATTACTAGGCTAATAATAATGGTTTCTACCTATGTATTACCTGGAAGTCAAAGTTAATACTCTCAGTAAAACAAAAATAAACACTTGACTCAGGCAATATAATATGTATTTGTTTAATAAACTTTTTTTAGCACTTATATGCAAACAACTATCCTAGGTATTATAGAGGATTTGAGAACAAAAGCCTTGCCTTTAAAAAACCTGTCTATGGGGCCAGCAAGTGGCATGGTAGTTAAGGCACAGGACTCCCACATGACCGACAGCAATTTGGGTCCTGGACCTGGTAGCTTGAAAATTACACCAGGCGCATGTGCCCAAAATACCATGAGGACAATGGAGGAAAAGGGACTGCAGCATGGCCACCCCCCAGGGACTGATTTCTCACTTTCCCTCTCTCTGTCTCCAATAGGGGCATGTGCCCTACCCTGCGCATTTTTTATGGCAAAAACCTAACAAAAGTAATGAATAATAATTTGTCTATGGTGAGGAAGAAAATCAGCTTTATGCAATAAAACACAAAACTAAGTGTTTCTCATTTCTCCCCTTTCACTACATGTACATTCTGACCTTATCAACATCTCCAGTCCTGTGACCTCTCCATATATTTCTAGTACGTCAGCACCTTCTTTGCTTCACTGCTTTCACAATCCACTCCATGATAGGTCACGCCAATCCCTTTCTTGCTGGTTCCTTTAACTCTCATTGTTCATTTGCTATACCTAGCTTGCAAATTCCCACACTCAGGGTCAATTTAATTATTGACTGGCTTTGCTTTTACCTTTGAGCTGCTGAAAGTAGTAGACAGCTGTTTGTAATGGTGCAGTACAAAGTAATAGTCTCCAAATTGTATTATGCTCTTAAAATCCTCACAGTCCAGAGCAGGTCTACTCAGTTCTCCTGATTCCTCGAAGCAACTATTCCAAACTTTTACTACCTGAACCTCTACCACATTACCACTCCCAACAAATGCTCTTGCTTCCCACATCCCAAAGAAATAAACGCCAGCAGCTATTTGCCTCCAGACCCATCAACAAATGTTCCTAGAAATAAATCTCGCCTGGGACCAGTAGATGGCATAATGGCTACGTCACTGGACTCCCACATAGTTGACTGTGGTTCAAGTCCTGGACCCAGTGGCTTAAACTTACGCCAGGCATGTGTGCAAATGTGCCCAAGATCATGAGAGGAGAATGGATTGTGGCGTGGCCATCCCACCCCCATGTGTGTGTGTGTGTGTGATTTCTTGCTTTCTGGGGAGCGCATGCACCCTTATAGCAAAAACCTCTTCAAAAAAAAAAAAAAAAACTCGCCTCAAGGCCAGTGGGTAGCATGGTAGTTAAGGCACTGGACTCCCACATGGCCAGCTGTGATTCGAGTCCCAACCTGGTGTCTCTCTCTGTCTCTCTCTGGCCAAAATTGAAAAACAGTATTTTTTAAAAATAATTATTTTATTTTTATTTATTATTATCATTATTATTTTCCAGTTTGATTAGAGAGACACACCGAGAGAGAGAGGAAGTGAGAAAGCAAGCCACCAGGTCTGAGACTTGAACCATGGTCGGCCATGTGGGAGTCCAGTGCCTTTAACCACCATGCCATCTTCTAATATGTCTAATCCTAAGGTATAGTTACTTCTGAGTTCATCACCTTCTCCTCACTCTCAGTGGAAGTGCTATCCTGTGGAGTTGAACTGTCTATCCGCCTGAGCATTAAATTTCATCTCCCTGTCACCTCCAGACCTTGTGTTTTCATATACCACTCCTCTATTCAAGACTGGCCTTGGTCTCACAAAACCTTCACAAAATAAGCATCTAATTTCCAAATTCAATGGCACTTCTCAGTTTTCTTGGCCTCTCTGCAGTGTCTGGCTCTGGCATTTTCCTGACCGCTATAAAACTGTCTCTCAACTTCTCTTTTCATTTTCTTCTTTCCCCTCTCAGCCCATCAGATAATCTTTTTTGCTCCTTAAACACTGGTTTCCCCAGGGTGCTATCTAATGCTGCGATACCAGACATAACTGACTAGTGATTCCTGAATCACCAATTTGGACCTTTTGCTAAGTTCCTAACCAGAATTTCAACTTACCAACTATATTCATTTGGATGGATTCACTCATAAAACAATTATTTTAGTGTCTTCAGTGTGCCAAGCACTACCCTGCATGCCAGATAGACTGACGAGACACAAACATCCCCTTTACAGATCTTACATTCTATTGGGTTGTCCAGAAAGTCATGATGCATTTTTGCATAGAAAAAGACATGATTTACTACATGACCTAATATTACAGATTGGGAGAGAAAGGGATATGTGCCTCATAGGTAACTTATTTTCATTTTTTTTCTTTTAAGGTTTTTGCCATAGGGCACATGTGCTAGCTGGAGAGAGAGACAGAGGGAGAAAATGAGGAATCACCCTCCCAAGAAGTATGACCACACTGCAATCCCTTCTCCTCTTCTTCTCTCAGCATTTTGGGCAACATGTACCCAGTGTGATTTTCAAGCTGCTGGGTCTGGGGCTCAAACTGTGTTCAGCCATGTGGGAGTTCAGCACCTGAACCACTACGGCACCATACTGGCACCAGCTGGTCACACTGATAGACACTTAAAATCCAACACATCTGAAATCAAACTTATTATCTATAACCCTGCTCTTCTCTCCTATTTTGAGATTTTTTTCACTCTCCCTTTCTTAGCCCATGTACTTAGAGAGGGACTTCAAAAAGTCTGTAGAGGTGTCAGCAGGTGGCATATTGGTTAAGTCGCTGGACTCCTACATGGCCGTCTGTAGTCAGAGTCCCAGACCCAGTGGCTTGAAAGTCACACTGGGTACATGTGTGTGCATGCCCAAGATCCCAAGAGAATGAAGGAGAAGGGATTGTGGTAGAACCATACCCCCTGAGGGTGATTTCCCATTTTCCCTCTCACTGTCTCTCCCTCCCTCCCTCTGGTGAGCACCCACGTCTTAAGGCAAAAATCTCTTAAAAAAAAAAAAAATCAGGGAACCAGCAGTTAGCGTAATGGCTATGTCGCTGGACTCCCACGTAGTCGACCACGGTTCACGTCCCAGACCCGGTGGCTTAAAACTCACGCCAGGTGCGTGTGCATGCATGCCTAAGATCCCAAGAGGAGAATGGAGGAGAAGGGATTGCGGCGTGACCATCCCCCCTGGGGGGTGATTTCTTGCTTTCTGTCTCTGTGTCTCTCTCTGTCTGTCTGGCGAGCGCACATGCCTTATAGCAAAAACCACTCCAAAAAAAAGAAAAAATAAATAAAAAATAAAAAAAATCAGAGATTAGGACCACTGAAGACATTCTGCACAGACTTCACCCTCCTGCCCCCCAGATTTAGCCAGGAGCCAGGAAAAGCCAATCTGCAACTCACACTGGTGGTCGACTGCAGTTCAAGTCTTGGACCCGGTGGCTTGCTTTCTCACTCCCCCCTCCCTCACTCTGTCCCTCTCTGGTCAAATTAAAATAAATTAAACAAACAAACAAAAAACGATCTTTAGAATCAATAAAATGTGAAGAAAAAAAAAAAAGGCATGGAAAACAACTGTAGATACCAGAGACAGTGTAGAAGGGAAAGGGGGGAATGGCAGATGGTAAGAGGTAAGGAATCAAGGGAAAAAAAAAAAAAAAAGCAAATTATATTAAAAAAAAAGGAAATAAAAAATTACTTGTTGATGATAACATGTATGATAATGTCCTTGATTGAGTCAATATACAATGTATCTTGAGTGGAAAATCTCATTTTGTATACTGTATTGATATACAGTGAATGAATATAAATAAATAAATTTAACTATCAGTAAATATAAATATGTTTAAGCTAAATGCTATGCAGGTACAAAAGAAAATGCAAACATCTGGGCCAAATCTTAAAAGGTAAGTTGAATTTCAAGTAAAAGAAAAGATGAGGGGAAAAAAGTCTTCAACAACATTGACGTGCATGAGTAAAGCAGACATTAAAATGCACAGGTGCTCAGACAATGACAACTAGATTACGGTAAGCATAGTGTGTGTTAGGGAGGAACTGGACAACATATATATATTTTAAAATTTATTATCTTTTTTTTTTTTGGAGAGACTTTCACTATAGGGCGCGTGCGCTCGCCAGACAGACAGAGAGAGACGGAGAGACAGAAAGCGAGAAATCACCACCCGGGGGGATGGTCATGCCGCAATCCCTTCTCCTCCATTTTCCTCTCGGGATCTTGGGCACGCACGCACACGCGCCCGGCGTGAGTTTTAAGCCACCGGGTCCGGGACACGAACCGCGGTCGACTACGTGGGAGTCCAGCGACATAGCCATTACGTTAACTGCTGGTTCCCTATTATCATTGTTTTTTAATTTGACTAGAGAGAGACAGAGAGGGAGGGAAAGTGAGAAAATAAGTCGCCAGGTCCAGAACCTGAACCATAGTCAACCATGCGGGAGTCCAACGCCTTAACCACCACGCCACTTGCTGGTCTCAGGACAACATACTGAAAACAAAGAAAGGGTTACGAATGGGGCTGGCTACTATCCTAAGGAGTTTGGACTCTACTCCAAAAAGAATGGGTCCAAGCAAGTCCTTCTGACAGATGGTGGTATATGACTTTATCAGCTTAGTTATGTAACTGTAAGTATAATATGAAGGCTGGACTGGAAAACAGACTAAAGACAGGTATTACTGTAATCTAGCAAAGAAGTAGCAAGAACCTTAACTAGGACTACGACAATGAAAGATCGGGTAAGCATTTCCAAGGTGAAATTAACTGGCACACTGCCCATTCTGATAAAGAGAATGAAGGATATGATTCAGAGTTTTCCTGCCTGCACAACTGAAAAATGATGCCATTAACGAAGATAAGAAATACAGAGGGAGGGGCAAAGCCTAGAGTCAAGGAGAAGGTATAGTAATTCAACCTGTGTAATTTTTGAAACAATAAACATGTTATTTAGAATTGAAAGCAAATGCTAAAAGAGAACCATGCCATCACTCTGGCATGCACTGCTCTTATTTAACAAGCACATTAGAGCAAAAGTCTCTAGTTCAAAGGGCCCATTTGTTTACTAAATTATAGGTTATTGTCTCTCATTTTGGGGGAAAAACCTATTAAGTAGAGGTGGGGCTGAGAGATCAAAACATAGCCAAAATTCTCAACTGTGTGTATTCTTTTTTTTTTTTTAACTTTATTTATTTATTTTAATTTGACCAGAGAGGGTCAGAATAAGTGAGAGAGACAGTGAGAAAGCAAGCCACCAGTTCCGGGACTTGAACCGTGGTTGACCATGTGGGAGTCCAGCCTCTTAACTGTCATACCACCTGCCAGCCCTCTTTTTTTAAAGAGGGATTTTTGCCCTAGGGTGTGTGTACTCACTAGTGAGACAGAGAGGGACAGAAAGCGAGCAATCACCCCCCAGGAGGGATGGCTATGCTGCAAGCCCTTATCTTCCATTCTCCTCTCAGGATTTGGGCATGCACACACACACATGCCCAGTGTGAGTTTCAAGCTGCTGGGTCCGGGACTCAAATCGCAGTCGACTATGTGAGAGTTCAGAGACGTAACCATTATGCCATCTGCTGGTCTCATCAACTCTGTGCATTTTTTTTTTAAGAATTATTTTATTTAACTTTATCTATTGATTTATTTACTTATTTTAATTTGACTAGAGAGGGACAGAGTGAAAGCAAGACGCCAGGTCTGGGACTTGAACCATAGTCAACCATGTGGGAGTCCAATGCCCTTAACCACCACGCCACCTGCTGGCCCCAACTCTCTATAATCTTAAAATCTGCTTTTTAAGTTTCTCTCAACACAATATTTTCTTAAGGCTCTAAGATTCTGTTCTGATGCAAATATTCCGATAAAAATTTAAGGTTGCTTGAAGATTTATTTTAAAACATTTGACTTTAACTTACTTGCTTTGTATGAAATACCTATGCTATTATTATTTTTTTCTTTTTGAGAAGTTTTTGCTATAGGGCGCGTGCGCTCGCCAGACAGACAGAGAAACAGAGAGACAGAAAGCGAGAAATCACCCCCCAGGGGGGATGGCCACGCCGCAATCCCTTCTCCTCCATTCTCCTCTCAGGATCTTGGGTACGCACACACACGAGCCCAGTCTGAGTTTTTTAAGCCAACGGGTCCAGGACGCGAACCACGGTCAACTACATGGGAGTCCAACGACATAGCCATTACGCTAACTGCTGGTCCCCCTATGCTGTTATTTTTAAAACCACGATATCCCTTGGGACCAGCAGTTGGCATAATGGCTACGTCGCTGGACTCCTATGTAGTCGACTGAGGTTCAAGTCGCAGACCCAGTGGCTTAAACTCATCCCGGGTGCATGTGTGTGCCCGGTGCATGTGCGTGCCCAAGATCCCAAGAGGAGAACAGAGAAGAAGGGATTATGTTGTAGCCGTTCCCCCGCCTCCGGAGGGCGATTACTCGCTTTCTGTTTCTGTCTGTCTTTCTGGCGAGTGCATGCGCCCTATAGCAGACCCCACCATCCCCCTCAAAAAAAAAGACTGTTTCTTTTCTTTTAAGAGGTGTGTGTTCACAAAGGGTAGTGGAGGGGGATGGGGCAGACACATTGAGAGGGAAAGTGAGAAATCACCCCCAGGGGGGGCGGCCACTCTGTAAACCCTTCTCCATTCTTCTCCCTAGATCTTGGGCACACACGCACACATGCCTAGTGTGAGTTTTACGCCACCAGGTCCAGGACTTGAATCATGGTCAGTCATGTGGGAGTCCAATGACATAACCGCTATGCCACCTGCTGGACCCAAGACTCCCTTTCTTGGAAGGCTAAACAAAATTATCTAAACTAAAAGTGCAATGCCTAAAAATTCTAATTTATGACAATCTATCAGGACACATACAATACAGAGAAGTTTAAAAGTGCCAGATATTTTTGATACTGATATGAAAAACTGTCAGGATTAACTGTGCAGCAATAATCAAATTTAATGTATAACAGAAACTTCTTGGATGCTTCTTATAAAGCAATTATGTGACCTTCTCCATAGCCCCAAGAGATTCTGATTTAGTAAGGTGTGGGACCTGGAAACTTTTTTCAAACACCTCAACTGATTCTGATGAAGTGTTTCAAGCCCACACTAAGAAACACCTAACCTGGCTCTCATGTAAGAAATGTGATTTAAGGTCCAGCTTTCCCAGTCCCTGCTGTGTGACCTCAGACTAACTTAGTCTCTGAGGTTCAGATTTCTCATCTGTAAAAGGGGAATACTAAAGCCTTCAGAGGATGATAAGAGGCCATAATGAAACAATTCTTTATTTTTTTAAGTAATTATTTTATTTAACTTTGTTTATTTATTTTAACTTGATGGGGGGGAGACCAGAATGAGAGCAAGAGAAAGATAAATGAGAAAGCAAACCGCCAGGTCCGGGACTCGAACCATAGTCGGCCATGTGGGATTCCAGTGCCCTCAACCACCATGCCACCTACCAGCCCCTATAATCAAACGATTCTTACATAAGTATCAAATACTTAATTTTTACCATGATTCACCCAGTTCCAAATGACAAAAATAATGAAGAAACGACATGTGCGTATTCATCATGACATTCTGAATACTTCTAATTCATGATAATGTTCTTTTCTATTTTCATATTAAAATTTTCACCTATGGAATTCTATAAGAACCCCCCCTATGCTCTTTTTCTTCCTCTCTAACTATATTATGATACATGAGAAAAGTTTCTGGACACATAACTTAAATGTTTCCAGTTCCAAATGCAAATCTTACCATAGGCATAAAGCCATGAACAGAAATATTTTCAAAAGAAAGTACTCTACTTTTCACATCATCAGTGTAAACACTCAAAAAAATTACTTTTACTGAACACCAATCAGATTTTATAAAAAAGTAAATCCTATCTGGATTTTCCTGATAAACTATTAAAATAAGATATAAAATTATTATCTAAATAAAAGGGACAGTATGTTTTGTGTTTTTTGTTGTTTTTTTTTTAACTTTTGCTATAGAGCTCATGCACTTGCTAGAGAGAGAGACAAAGAGGGAAAGTGAGAAATCACCCCTCAGGGAGGATGGCCATGCTGCAATCCCTTCTCCTCCAGTCTCATCTCAGGATCTGGGACACACATGCACACATATCTGGTGTGATATTCAAGATGCTGGGACCGGGTCTGGAACCCCGGAGTCAGCAAAGTGGGATCCAGTAGCTTTAACCACCACACCACCTACTGGCCCTTGTTTTATAATGTTTTCTAAAATTATTTATTATTACTATTATTATTGTTTAACTTGCTATATGGCACATGAGCTCAAGAAAGTGAGAAAGCAAGTCACCAGATTTAGAACTTGAGCCAGGCGGCCAAGAGGGAGTCCAGCATCTTAACCACTATGCCAACTACTGGACATGTTTTAAACTTTTTAAAATCACATTAATTGTGCTATAACCCATTTCATTTCATTTCATTAAGTAACACTGCTGGCTTCCCCTATTTTAAAATCCAAAGTGTAATTTATAAATATCCAACTCTGTCTCATCCCAGAAGATATATACACATATTTACACACATGCACACAAATATATTTTGTTTTATAAGTCATCAGGAAGGGGACCAGCAGGTGGCGTGGTGGTTGGGGTGCTGGACACTCCCACATGGCTGACCATGGTTCAAGTCCCAGACCTGGTGGCTTCCTTTCTCACTTTCCCTCTCTCTCTCTCTCTGTGTCTCTCTCTGGTCAAAGTAAAATAAATGAAGGAATAAATAAAATTAAAATAAATAATTTTTAAAAATTAAAAAAAAAAGTCATCAGAAACTAAACATTTTAGAACCTAGAAATCCTAGGGCCAGCAGGTGGCATTGTGGTTATGATGCTAGATCCCACATGGATGACTGTGGTTTCTAGTCCCAGAAACCACGCCAGGTATGTGTGTGTACGTCCCAAAAATCCTGAGAGGGGAATGGGGAAGAAGGGAATTGCTAGGTGACCACGGCCTCCATCGCCTTCCCAGGGAGTGGGAGATTTCTCACTTTCCCTGTCTCTATGTCTCTCTGTCTCTTTCCTGAGAGTGTATGCACTTTATGGCAAAAATCTGAGAGAAAAAAAAGAAACTAGAAAAAATTCTATATGCTGGGACCAACAATCAGCGTAGTGGCTATGTCACTGAACTCTCATGTAGTCAACCAGTATGACTCTCAGACCCGGTGGCTTAAACTCACGCTGGACGTGTGTGCGTGCGTGCCCAAGAACCCAAGAGGAGAACAGAGGAGAAGGGATTGCGGCATGGCCATCCCCCCTGGGGGGTGATTTCTCGCTTTCTGTCTCTCTGTCTCTATCTTTCTGGTGAGCGCACACACCCTATAGCAAAAACTTCTCCAAAAAAAAAAAAAAACGTTAAAAAAAAGAAATTCTATATGCTTTTGCACTAACCAGAAATTCTAAATGATACTTTTGTATAAACTCAGAAATTTACTGATTTATTTAGGAAAAAAGTATGCAGTACCCTCTGCACTTTACTATTTGATAGCATTCTAAAGGTCAACGGTTAAAACTATCTTAACTCTCATTACAAAAGCAGCAACATCCTACGATAACTTAACACCTATTAAAAATCCACTACTGGATGGGTCTCTCACTTTACCCAAGATGGACAAAAGCAAAGTGGAAAAGGAAAGTGCAGCCTGTTAAATGTGAAGGAACAATGGAACCTTGCTGAGCAGCAATTATCATATTATCAATATTTTCCGAGTGTTCACTTCTTCAAAGCACTATACAGATTATCACTCCTCAGCCAAGGCAAACTGGAGGGGAGCTGAACAGAGCCCTGAAAGCCCTTTCTGCAGAAGAATGAAACCAAGGGCTGGGGAGCATGGGGCACAGGGTGGATGGTCAAAGTGTACAAATTTTCATGTATAAGATGAACAAGTTCTGGAAACCCAATGTATGGAATGGTGACTGTAATTAATAGTAATGTAATGAAATACACTGAGATCTCCAGTGTTCTCGACAACAGTAACAACAACAACAAAAAAAACTGATAACTAGGAGTAATAATGTTAGCTACCTTGACTGTGGTACTCATTTCACAACGTGTAATGTATATGGAAACATCAAGTTACACACTGTAAATACACACAATCAACCATAATTATAAGTACAACAAAGCCAGGGGGAAAACATCACCAAGGGAACCCTGCAAAAGATTTTTGTTTTGGGGTATTAGATAAAGAAACCGTGGGCCACGAGCGTTTTGCAAAAACCTGGGAAGACGCTAGAGAATAGTCGAGATTTAGCGACTGTAAAAATTATTGCAATAAAGTAATTTAGAAAACTGTACTGTATCTGTTTATCAGAGAGAGAGAGAAAGGTAGGTTCCAGAGGTCCACACAGGGGGAGAAAATTTAAGAGTGCCACAAGGAAGATCTGAGAAAGGGTTTTCACAGCCCCAAAGTGGCGAGGGTGAGGGCGTTCCAGCTCTGGCCTCCCCTGTAATACCCTACCTGCACCCCCGCCCTGGGCCTGTTGGAGGTCCACTGGAGGGTCCCAGCCAGGGGACTAGAAAGAGGCCGCGGGTACCGGGGAAATCAGAACGGCGCGGCCCCTAGGGAGGAAGGGCTGCCAGAGGGTGGGGCGGGGTGCGGAGAGGAAACCGAAAGGACAACGGCGGGTGCGGGGGTGCAGGGTAGCCAGGGACCCACACCACACCACACCCCGGAGCTCGGCGGGTGAGGAAGGGGCCCGCCAGCTAGCAAGAGGCAGAACTTACTCCGCGGTCCTCCTCAGAGAGGAAGTCGGGGCCGTCGTCCAGGCCTTCCTGCGGGGTTGGCCAGCCCGGCGCGGCGAGGGAGAGGATGGGACGATGGAGACACAAAGGAAGACATTAGTGCCAGGCCGACGCGGTCCCCGCGCCCGCCCCGTGCCCGCCGCCCCCACCGCGCGCCCAGCGCTCTGCGCCGCTGAAAACACCCACCATCATGGCTGCTCCGAGCCCCTCCCTGGGCCGGCGGTGGGCCGAAGGGAGTCGGTGAGCAGGGAAGGGTGGTGGGGTCATTCGCCGAGGTGGAAGCTCCCATGCCCCGAGGGCCTGAAGGCCCAGACCCACAGGAGTTGACCCGTGTAGTGTCAAAGGCCACGTGGGGAGCTGTCCAGTTCCTTAGCCCCGAGGGCTCTAGCGAGAAACCATGTAGGTGCCCTCCGAAAGCCACAATAAATCATCTAGTCTTTGTATTGTGCCACACGATAATTAATCACAGTATCTTTTTGCCTATGGAAGCTGCGGGAAGCAAGGGCCTTCATTGCAGTCAGAGACTGTAATCAAGCTTTTACTGCTGGCAAGGTAATAACTACCTCCGGATTTCGGGCGCTCCTGGTTGAGCACTATAAAAATGAGCTGTTTGTATTACAAGTGTAATGCTTTCCTCGGTACGAGGAAATTTCTCCAGACCTACTAGAACTGTGTAGCTGGGCAGCATCAAATGGGTATCCACAGGCACTTCAAACAGGTAAAATCATTCCTAACACACACACACACACACACACACACACACACACCCTGTCCTCCTCACCTATCACTCTCTTTCTCTTCCTCTCTCTCTCTCTCTCTCTCTCACACACACACACTCAGGGATTCCTCTGCTTCCATTTAGTTAACAGCATCACCATCTTCAAATGATCAGATCAGAAGCATCTTCAGATGTTCAGGGTTTTCCCATATCCACCACAAGTACCATCAGCATGTCTTCTTTGAATCTTTGCATTACTCTCTTAACTTTTTTAATTTCCCACCTCTCTCTCCTCTATTCAATGCACTGGTCAGTCACAGATATCAATGAGTATTCTACTACCCCATTTAATAATCTTTACAAACCTCCATTGTATAAAAAGCCAACTCCTCAGTCTTTAATTCCAGTCCCTCTAAATTTGAATCCCTGTCTGCATTTCCAGGCCCACCACCCTATCTCATTGATTTGAAAGCCTCAAAACAATAATATTAAACTTACTAATACTTCCTTGAGAACTTCCTGTAGCTTTGATTTTGTATGTAAGAACTGAGACACAAAGTTACTGCCCCATCATGGATACTCTCTAATACCGTGGGATGGAGGACTTCGGTTTTTTTCTTTCTTGTTTCACAGTTCATTGTAATGACAACTGCCTACTCAGTATCTCTCCCTCCCATATATCTCTCATATCTCATTGGCTAGATCTGGTTCACATGCCTACTCTTAGACAATCTCTAACAAGAGGACTGGTATAAACATGACTGACTTAGAGTCTACACCTAACCCAGTCAGGATTTATCTGTGGCCTTGGGACTGAGGCTAGCCTTCCTAAACCAAAAGACCTCTTAGAAGAATGGGGGTTGGGCCAGCAGGTGGTGTGGTGATTAAGGTACTGGACTCCTAAATGGCTGACATGGTTCAAGTTGTGGACCCAACTGCTTGAAATTCATGCCGGGCACGTGCACATGCATGCCCAAAATTCCTAGAAGAGAATGGAGGAGAAGGGATTACAGTGTGGCCATCCCTTTGGGAATGAGTTCTCACTTTCCCTCTTCCTATCTCTCCCCTCCCTGGTGAGTACATGTGCCCTATGGCCAAAAACTAAAAAAAAAAAAAAGAATGGAGCACCTGAATAAAACCGGAATTGTGGGAAGGAGAGGGAGAAGAGGGGAAGTAGATATGGGGTGCAGAGCCAACAGCGTCAAAGAAACACTTCTGAGACTAATGGGAGTCATATAACGATAGCAATTGACAAAAAGGTGGTATCTGATACTGCCCAAATCTATTAGGTACAATGATAGCTCTGACAAAATGAATCACTCATAATCTACTATTTGAAAATAATCACTTTTCATATCTTGGCAACTATCCTTTTTAAACTAACTAATTATTTATTTAACTTTTAAAATTTATTTTTAAAATTTGACCAAAGAGAGACAGTCAGAGAGAGAGAAAGCAAGCCGCAAGGTCTGCCACATGGTAATCCAGTCAGCCACATGGGAATCCAGCACCCCAACCATCATGCTACCTGCCAGCTCCAGCAAATAGCCTTCTAAGGGTCTTCCTATCCATATGCCTTTTTTTTTCTAATTTAATCAAGAGCAAATTTTTCTAATTTAATCAAGATTACATTTTATAACATTTTATTACACTTCTACCATCTCTATTCTTTGGTATGAGTTTTGTTTGTTTGTGGAGAGGTTTTTGCTATAGGGTGCATGTGCTCACCATAAAGACAGAGACAGAGAAACAGAAATCACCCCCCAGGGAGGATGGCCACACCGCAATCCCTTCTCCATTCTTCTCTCAGGATCTTGGGCATGCATGCACACGCGCCCGGTGTGAATTTAAGCTGCTGGGACTCAAACTGCGGTTGACTACATAGGAGTCCAGTGACATAGGCATTTCACCATCTGCTAGTCCCAAAATAATTCTTTTAAAAAAGAAAATGCTGGGAACCAGCAGTTAGCGTAATGTCTATTTCGCTGGACTCCCATGTAGTCGACCACGGTTCGCATCCCAGACCTGGTGGCTTAAAACTCACACCAGGCACATGTGCGTGCGTGCCCAAGATCCCGAGGGGAGAATGGAGGAGAGGGGATTGTGGCGTGGCCATTCCCCCTGGGGGGGGTGATTTCTCACTTTCTGTCTCTCT
>NW_006159844.1:6025903-6033541 GCF_000334495.1 Tupaia belangeri chinensis | reverse complement strand
ATCAAAAACGTCTCCAAAAAAAACCCCCAAAAAACGCTGTAACTAGAATGCAAATAAAGTTATGACGCCATATATGTGTGTGTGTATATATATATATATAATTATACTGTGTATAATTATTATATATAACATACATAATCATATTATATATAATTTATATATATATATAATGTTTTTCATGAAGGAGAGACACCACTGATGGGGTCTCACCATACCATGATACCCACCCTCAGCCCTCCAACTAGCCAGGATCATGGACATACCTGCAAGCACACCCAGCATATTCAGGTTGACCCAAGATTCAAACCTAGGGCCCTCCCATGTAGCTGTACCACAGCAGTGCCACACCAGATATTTTATTTAAAATCATTTTTAAAATCATTGTAAAATATTTTTTCCCTTCTTGTTGCTTTTTATGTAGAGCCTGGATCTTTAAGTGAACTGAAGTAATATGATAAAAAGTAAGGTAAAATAATATATCTAAATAGTGCTGGGTTTCTCTTTTCCTAAAGCATTTCGCATGTGGGATTGGATGGTTGGGGAATCTCAAAGTTGAGCTTATATTAATTTTGCTGACTCTGAGTGTCATGTTTTAGACATTTTCTTTCACTCTTTCTCTCTTTCTCTCTCTCAGTCTCTCTCTCTCTCTTTTTCTTTCTTTTTTTTTCCTTTTCTTTTTTTTTGCAAGAGTGCATGTGAAAGAGAGTGAGAAGAACACCCCTTATTGGGATTTTGAGCCTGTACGTACATGTCCCCATGTTGTTCAAGCAGCAGGTGTTGGCTTGGAAACACAATTGACCATGTGGGATCCAGCTCGAATGCACTGTGCTTAACCACTGCAGAAGGGCTGGCTCTAGGTATTTTCTTTCCCATATTTTCTGCAGGTTTTATATCTTGTGCCTCCATTGCAGTGCTGTGATGTAAGAATGGTCACTGAATTCTCAATATCGAATTGTAACTTAGGGGGCCAAAAGATAGTGTGGTGGTTAAGGTACTGGACTCCCACATGGCTAACTGCGTTTTGAGCACCAGACCTGGTGGCTTGAAAATCACGCTGCGCACGTGTGCATGCATGCCCAAAATCCTGAGAGGAGAATGGAGGTGAAAAGATTGAAACATGGCCATCCCCCCAGGGTGTGATTTCTCATTTTCTTTCTATTTATCTCTATCTCTCCAGGAGCGCACACACCCTATGACAAAAACCAAAGAGGAAGAAAGAGAGAAAGAAAGAAGCATAACTTAGAAATAACTAAATATGATGCTGCTATTCTAGACATGGAGCAAAATTAAAACTGTTCTCTTTGCCTCTCCCCTTAGAAACATATATTAAAAATAGGCAAAAGAGGGGCCAGCAGGTGGTCTGGTGGTTGAAGGCACTGCACTCCCACATGGCTGACCAAGGTTCGAGTCCCAGACCTGGCAGCTTGCTTTCTCACTTTCTCTCTCCCTCTCTCACTCACTTTGTCCGTCTCTGTCAAATTAAAATAAATAAATAAATAAATTTAAATAAAGTAATTCTTTAAAAAAATAGACAAAAGAAAGTGCATGAGACTACAGTTCAATAATATTTGGCTCTCAAATAAATTCTTTTAAATAGAAGGATTGACATTAATCGAAATTTGAATGTGTCGTGGGATCTAGTTTCTGTAGAGGTCATGTCACTTCTCTTGGTTCCCAGGCACCATGGCCAAGCTTAGATAGTTTAGTATTGGTGCTGATTCTGAAGTCTGCATCCCAGGGAAGTGGACGTTGATTATTAAGTGTAATTTAAGTCTCTGGAACATTAACCTCTTCACCCTCATTCTGCTGAAACACAACTTTCTCTTTTTTGAGCTTCTATATATGGTGTCTGTGCTATTTGCTTGTTTATTGATTTATTTAAGTAAAGTGTAGTTTGTGTTTTCTTTTTTTTTGGGGGGGGAGTATGGTTAAGTTATGGGGAAAGATTAAGAAGCATTAAGCTAAACATATTTAGGCCATTCATCTGATTTGTTCCATTAACTGAAATAATGTTCAATCCAAAAAGCTACTAGATGGCGTCAGCAGGTGGCATGGTAGTTAGACTCCCACATGGTCCACTGCAGTTTGAGTCTTGGACCCAGTAGCTTGAAACTCATGTTGGGTACATTTGTGTGCATGCCCCAAATCCTAAGAGAATAGAGGAGAAGGGCTGGATATATATGTATGTCTTTGTCATACCTAACAAAAGACTTTCATCCTTAATATATAAAGAATTTTTATGAAACAATAGTGAAAAATACAGGCTAAGAGACCCAGCTGTGGTAGTACAGTGGTAGGGCATCACTGCACATTAGTAGAGTCAGATAGGAGGCCCAGTTCAGTTCCTGGGTTGACCGGAACACACTGGATATGCAGCTGTCTGGCTAGAAGCCTGAGAAACCATAGGTCTTTCAATAAATACTTCTTCTTTTCTGTTGTTTTTGGAGAGGTTTTTGCTATAGGGTGCATGCACTTGCCAAAAAGACAGAGAGAGACAGAAAGCGAGAAATCACTCCCAAGGGGGATGGTCATGCCACAATCCTTTCCCCTCCATTCTCATCTCAAGATCTTGGGCACACAGGCACATGTGCCCGGCGTGAGTTTAAGCTACCAGGTCTGGGACCCGAACCACAGTCAACTACATGGGAGTCCAACAACATAGCCATTACGCCACCTGCTGGTCCCAATACTTCTTTTTTTGGAGAATTTTTTTGCTGTAGGACACATGGGCTCACTGGAGAGAGAGAGACAGAGAGAAAGTGAGAAACACCACCACTCCCGGGGAGGATGCCATACCACAATTCCTTCTCTTAAGATTTTGGGCATGCACACACACACATACACCCAACATGAGTTTTAGCTGCCAGGTCTGGGACTTGTGGGAGTCCTGTATCTTAACCACTATGCTGCTTGCTGGCCCCAATAAATACATTTTTAAAGTTTATTTCCTTCTTTCTTCAGTGAGAGAGAGAGAGACAGGTACCCCAGCTTTAGCCAGCCTGGATCACAGCATGCATGCACACAGTGTGTACAGAGAAGCCTTGGGACACAAACCCTAGACCTTCCCATTTGGGTCTGGCACTGCCAAAACATTGTTACCACCCACTGTCTCGCACTCAAGACATACATATTGAAACAATTAAATTCCATTTTTATCTTCTAAATAAATTATTTAATGAATGTTTTCTTTCATGCCTGCTGTGTGGCAAATACTGTGCTAGGTGAAGAATAGATATAGGAAATGGTATGGGGCAAATGGACACTCATTTACTTTTGGTGGGAGTGCAAAGTATTGAATAGTACAATACTTTTTTAAAATTATTTTTTAGAGAAAGGTTTTTGCTATAGGGTGTGTGTGTATGCTTGCTGGACAGTTAGAGAGAAACCAACTGAAAGCAAGACATCACCTCCTGGGGGGATGACCACATCACAATCCCTTTTCCTCCATTCTCCTCTCAGGATCCTGGGGACACATGCACACGCATCCAGCCTGAGTTTTTTAAGCCACTGGGTCTGGAACTCAAACTGTGGTCGACTACGTGGGAGTCCAGTGACATAACTGCTACCAGTTTTCCTCAATACTTTTTTTCTTTAAGAGAGTTTTTGCTATAGGGTGCATGCACTCGTCAGAGAGAGAGAAAGAGAGAGAGAGAAGGAAGTGAGAAATCACCCCCTAAAGGAGATAGCCACACTACACTCCCTTCTCTATTCTTCTCTCGGGATTTTGGGCATGCATTCACATGCACCTGGCGTGAGTTTTAAACCACAGTCAACTACATGGGAGTCCAGGAACATAACCATATGCCATCTGTTGGCCCCAGAACAATACATTTTTAGAGTAATTTGGTAATGTGTAGTTAAAGCTTTTGACCTAATAATTGAGCATCTAGAAAACTAGAAATATTTCCAAAGATTTAACTATTAGGATGTGCTTTATACTATTTTTTTTAAGAGAAATTTTTATAGAGTGTGTGTACTCACTGGGGAGATAGAGACAGAGACAGAAAGTGAGAAATCACTCCCGGGGGGATGGCCACACCACAATCCCTTTTCCTCCTTTCTCCTTGAGGATCTTGGCCACGCACACACACGTGCCTGATGTGAGTTTCAAGCCACTGGTTCCAGGACTTGAACTGCGGTCAACTAGGTGGGAGTCCAGCGATGTTACCATTATGCCATCTGCTGGCCCTAGCTTTATACTATATTAATATAAACAATGTCAATTTCAAACAATGAGGACCAGTTAAATGCATTGATACATATAGCTGATAAAATATTATAGTTATTTTTTTTTAATTTGCTAGAGGGTGCACGCACACATGGGAAAGAGACAGAAAGAAAATGAGAAGGCATCCCTGTGCAGGGGATGGTTATGCTTCAATCCTTTTACCTCCACTTCTCCTTTTGGGATTTTGGGCATACACACACAGGTGCCTGGCATGTTTTCAAGCTACAGAGTCTGAGACTCAAATCACTCAATTGGCCATATGGGATCCAGTCATTTTAACTTCTGTGCCATGGTGTGGTCCAAAATATTAGTTATTAAAACTCATACCAGGGACCAGCAGTTGGTGTAATGGCTGTTGCTGGACTCCCATGTAGTTGACTGCAGTTTGAGTCCTGGACCCAGTGATTGAAACTCATGCCGGATGCATGTGCGTGCGTGCCCAAGATCCTGAGAGGAGAATGGAGGAGAAGGGATTGTGGCGTGGCCATCCCCCCTGGGGGATGATTTGTTGCTTTGTCTCTCTGTCTCTCTCTGTCTTTCTGGCGAGCACACGTGCCCCAAAGCAAAACAAAACAAAAACTTTTATTTATTTATTTATTTATTTTAATTTGACTGGGTTAGGGGGGGAGAGAGAGAGAAAGAAAGCAAGCCATCAGGTCCTGAACTTTAACCATGGTCAGCCACATGGGAGTCTGGTGTCCTTAACCACCATGCCACCTGCCACCCCCACATATAGCCTTTTCACTTCCACTTTTTTTCTGTATTTGTCTGTAAACAATGCTGATGTCTCAAGATGTGCCCTCAAAGAAGTGATTAACCCAAAACCCCAAAACTTATTCATCTTCTGAAGAATAAATCTAGGCATTGAAAATCTGTTGTTTTCTCTTAATCATATTGCATTAACTTTTAGGGATAAGTCTTTTTACTCATTTGATCAACTAACAGATGATTACTCTTACCACTGACAGTTGCATTCACTATGCTGACAAATACAACTTTTACAGTTTTTCAATACTGGAAGAGTTCTCCTGGAGGAAATTTTAATTAGGTAGTTGAATTGAGCATTTTTATGTGCAGCACTGAGTAAAGCACTGCCATTTTCTTTTTTTGTTTATTTGGTTTTTAGGTTTTTGCCATAAGATGTGTGTGTTCACTAGAGAGAGGGGGAAAAGTGAGAAATCACCCCCAAGGAGGATGGCCACACTGCAGTCCTTTCTCTTCCATTCTCTCCTTGGGATTTTTGGGCATACGTGTACATACACCTTGTGTGATTTTTCAGGCTTCCAGGTCCAGGACTTGAACCACAGTCAGTCATGTGGAAGTCCAGCACCCTAACCACTATGCCACCTGCTGGACCCAGCACTTCCATTTTCAAAAAAACAGTTTTGTGGGAGGAATGGATTTCTGTAAACATAATTTCTTCTTCTTCTATTATTTCATTTAACTTTATTTAACCTTATTTATTTATTCATTTTTATTTTTCTTTTATTTTTAAAGAATTATTTTAACTTTATTTTTTTTATTTATTTTTTTATTATTTATTTATTTTAATTTGACCAGAGAGAGAGAGAGAGAAAGCAAGCTGCCGGGTCCAGGACTCGAACCACAGTCAGCCATGTTGGAGTCTAGCACCTTAACCACCAAGCCACCTGCCAGCCCCTATTTATTCATTTTTAATTTGACCAGAGAGGGAGAGAGTGTGAGAGAGACAGGGAAAGTGAGAAAGCAAGCTGCCAGGTCTGGGACTCAAACTGCAGTTGCTATGTGGGAGTCTAGCGCCCTTAACCATCATGCCACCTACTGGCTTCTGCAAACACACTTTCTAAAGCATGTGCTACAAAGTGCTAATATGTTTTTAAAGAGAAAGATCATAAATTAAGGCCAATTGGCATGGTGCTTAAGGACACTGGACTTCCACATAGCTGTCCATGGTTCAAGTCCTAGATCTGGCAGCTTGCTTTCTCACTTTCCCTCCCTCTCTGTCTCTCTCTGGTCAAATTAAGAAATAATAATAATAGGGGTCGGCAGTTAGCATGGTGGTTGAGATGCTGGACTCCCACATTGCTGACCACAGTTTGAGTCTTGGACCTGGAAGCTTGTTTTCCTACTTTCCCTTTCTCTCTCTCTGGTCAAATTAAACAAATAATAATGATAATAAACGAAAAAATCATTCTTTTTACAAAAGAAATAATAATAAAAAATAAAGTTAAGTAATTCTTAAAAAAAAGAGAGGTCATAAATAAGTTGAAAATTATATACAAACACACACACACAAACCACTAAAAAACACATAGTGCTTGCCAGATAGTGAAGGATACAGGAAGTAACTGCTAATGGGTACATGGTTTCTTCAAAGGTAATGAAAATGTTCCAGAATTAGATTGCAGTTTATTTTACAACTTTGTGGAGACACTAAAACCTACTGAACTGTACACTTTGAAAAGATGACTTTTTTTGTTAGAGGTTTTTGGCTGGAGAGAGAGACAGAGACAGTGAGAGGGAAAGTGAGAAATCACCCTTGAGGAAGGATGGCCATGTCACAATATTCTCCATTCTCCTCCCAGGATCTTGGGCACATACACGCACATGCCTGGAGTGATTTTTAAGCCACTGGGTCCAGGACTCAAACCAAGGTTGGCCATGTGGAGTCCAGCGATGTAATTACTATACGCATCTGCTGGTCCCAAAAAGTGACTTTTATTGTATGTGAATTGAATCTTACTTTTTTTTTTTGTTTAGATTACATGTTATAAACCATTTCTGCAACCCACAAATGAATCTTACTTTAAAGAAAACGAGTGACTTTGGGAATTTAGGAACTTATACCTAGGATTTCAAGAAGGATATTCCAGGGGACCGGCAAGTGGCGGTGGCGTGGTAGTTAAGGCGTTGGACACTCCCACATGGCCAACCATGATTCGAGTCCCAGACCTGGTGGCTTGCTTTCTCACTTTCCTCTCTCTCTCTCTCTCTCTCTCTTTCTGTATGTATGTGTGTGTGTGTGTGTCTAGTCAAATTAAAATAAATGAATGAATGAATAAATGAAATGGAATAAAATAATTTTTAAAAAGAAGGATATTCCAAAAGGTCACTGCATTCTTTTCTGAAAAGATGTCTGCACATTTACTTAAAGAAGAATGAGTAACATACACAAAATCCATGCCTTGTATGGAAAACCTATGCCAACAGATGGTGTGGTGCTTAAGGTGTTGGACTCCACGTGGCTGATAAGTACTGGCCCTGGTGGCTTACCTTCTCACTATCCCTCTCTCTCTCTCTGGTCAAATTTAATAATAATAATAATAAAATAAAATAATTCTTTAAAAACATAGTATAATTAATAATATCCTGGAAAACCTGCCGCCTCACACCAGTGCTTTACTCTTTCTAGGAGTAGCTTGTCTCTGTTT
>NW_006159844.1:6005502-6023634 GCF_000334495.1 Tupaia belangeri chinensis | reverse complement strand
CACCCTAACCACTATGCCACCTGCTGGACCCAGCACTTCCATTTTCAAAAAAACAGTTTTGTGGGAGGAATGGATTTCTGTAAACATAATTTCTTCTTCTTCTATTATTTCATTTAACTTTATTTAACCTTATTTATTTATTCATTTTTATTTTTCTTTTATTTTTAAAGAATTATTTTAACTTTATTTTTTTTATTTATTTTTTTATTATTTATTTATTTTAATTTGACCAGAGAGAGAGAGAGAGAGAAAGCAAGCTGCCGGGTCCAGGACTCGAACCACAGTCAGCCATGTTGGAGTCTAGCACCTTAACCACCAAGCCACCTGCCAGCCCCTATTTATTCATTTTTAATTTGACCAGAGAGGGAGAGAGTGTGAGAGAGACAGGGAAAGTGAGAAAGCAAGCTGCCAGGTCTGGGACTCAAACTGCAGTTGCTATGTGGGAGTCTAGCGCCCTTAACCATCATGCCACCTACTGGCTTCTGCAAACACACTTTCTAAAGCATGTGCTACAAAGTGCTAATATGTTTTTAAAGAGAAAGATCATAAATTAAGGCCAATTGGCATGGTGCTTAAGGACACTGGACTTCCACATAGCTGTCCATGGTTCAAGTCCTAGATCTGGCAGCTTGCTTTCTCACTTTCCCTCCCTCTCTGTCTCTCTCTGGTCAAATTAAGAAATAATAATAATAGGGGTCGGCAGTTAGCATGGTGGTTGAGATGCTGGCCTCCCACATTGCTGACCACAGTTTGAGTCTTGGACCTGGAAGCTTGTTTTCCTACTTTCCCTTTCTCTCTCTCTGGTCAAATTAAACAAATAATAATGATAATAAACGAAAAAATCATTCTTTTTACAAAAGAAATAATAATAAAAAATAAAGTTAAGTAATTCTTAAAAAAAAGAGAGGTCATAAATAAGTTGAAAATTATATACAAACACACACACACAAACCACTAAAAAACACATAGTGCTTGCCAGATAGTGAAGGATACAGGAAGTAACTGCTAATGGGTACATGGTTTCTTCAAAGGTAATGAAAATGTTCCAGAATTAGATTGCAGTTTATTTTACAACTTTGTGGAGACACTAAAACCTACTGAACTGTACACTTTGAAAAGATGACTTTTTTTGTTAGAGGTTTTTGGCTGGAGAGAGAGACAGAGACAGTGAGAGGGAAAGTGAGAAATCACCCTTGAGGAAGGATGGCCATGTCACAATATTCTCCATTCTCCTCCCAGGATCTTGGGCACATACACGCACATGCCTGGAGTGATTTTTAAGCCACTGGGTCCAGGACTCAAACCAAGGTTGGCCATGTGGAGTCCAGCGATGTAATTACTATACGCATCTGCTGGTCCCAAAAAGTGACTTTTATTGTATGTGAATTGAATCTTACTTTTTTTTTTTGTTTAGATTACATGTTATAAACCATTTCTGCAACCCACAAATGAATCTTACTTTAAAGAAAACGAGTGACTTTGGGAATTTAGGAACTTATACCTAGGATTTCAAGAAGGATATTCCAGGGGACCGGCAAGTGGCGGTGGCGTGGTAGTTAAGGCGTTGGACACTCCCACATGGCCAACCATGATTCGAGTCCCAGACCTGGTGGCTTGCTTTCTCACTTTCCTCTCTCTCTCTCTCTCTCTCTCTTTCTGTATGTATGTGTGTGTGTGTGTGTCTAGTCAAATTAAAATAAATGAATGAATGAATAAATGAAATGGAATAAAATAATTTTTAAAAAGAAGGATATTCCAAAAGGTCACTGCATTCTTTTCTGAAAAGATGTCTGCACATTTACTTAAAGAAGAATGAGTAACATACACAAAATCCATGCCTTGTATGGAAAACCTATGCCAACAGATGGTGTGGTGCTTAAGGTGTTGGACTCCACGTGGCTGATAAGTACTGGCCCTGGTGGCTTACCTTCTCACTATCCCTCTCTCTCTCTCTGGTCAAATTTAATAATAATAATAATAAAATAAAATAATTCTTTAAAAACATAGTATAATTAATAATATCCTGGAAAACCTGCCGCCTCACACCAGTGCTTTACTCTTTCTAGGAGTAGCTTGTCTCTGTTTAAGATCTATGGTTATTGGACTAACTCAGCTGTATACTGGTAATGTGCCACTCAGCGATGCTGGATCCATATGGAAGACCAGATTTTAGTTCCCTGATCAACCTGTACACGCCACAGATGCCATGATCCTGGCTGGCAGGAAAGACAGGAGAGAGGATAGAAGAGAGTAAGGGGAAAACAGGGGGATGAGAGTAGTAATCATCCTCTCTCTAGTCTTCTCTCTCTCTCTCTTTGTTGGGTATGAGCTCACTCATGGGTGGGTGGCCACACTGTAATCCTGTCTTCTCCATTCTCCTCTCAGGATTTTGGACATGCATTTATATATACCTGGCATGATTTTCAAGCCACCTGGTCCAATACTTGAACTGTGGTTGAGCATGTAAGAATCCAGTGCCTTAATCACCACACCACTTGCTGCCCTCGAAATACATTTAAAAACTTTAAAAATCCAAGATTATTGGGGGTGAGAATCAATTTTTAGGGGCCCATCCTGATGCAAGAGAATCTGGAATATGTGACCCCTGGCCTGGACAGCAAGAACTCTGTACTATCAACAACTCTGTACTATGGAAGAAGCACCTGACTGAGCTGGCTGTCTGCCACATGAATTCAAGCGGTGGAGTCATACAGACCCCATCTATCAGTTAGGGTTCTAATAGAAAACAGATGGCACAATCAAATGAGATGACGCAAGGACAAATAATTGGCAAAGGGGAAAAATTCAAAGTTGAGAGTGTGGATAATGCAGGACCTCAGGGCTAGTAGAAGTGCCATAGGATTTAAATCATTCTGAGGGCAGGAATAAGTCTGCCATGGCAGTAGCACAGGTAAGGTAAAGAATGACTTTCTCTGGGGCTGGCAGGTGTCATGTTGATTAAGGGCTCTGGATTCCCACTTGGCGGACTACAGTTTGAGTCCTGAAACTGGTGCCTCGTTTTCTCACTTTCCCTCACTCACTCTCTCTCTCTGTCTCTTAAATTAAATAATAATAATAATAAAGTTAAATAAAAATAATTCTTTAAAAAGAAAAGAATGACTTCCTCAAATAGAAAAACTTGAATCAGACAGAACTGCATTCGAGTCCTATATTTGCCACTTACTGGTAAAATGGGACTTCTTTTTGTAAAGAATATTAAAACATACATTTAAATACTTCTCTAAATGTCATTCTCTAGTTTTCCATCTCTGGGCTGAGAGGCTAGAGGTTTACTGCCCCAGGACAAGTGAGGGCAGTCATTGGTCCCTTTTTGCAGGACACTTGGCTAGAGAACTAGGTAGAAGGTCTAGCCTGCAGCAATGCAGACCGGTATTCCTGCCTGCCCCTAAACCTTGCCATGCAGCTAGGGTGGGGAGGCAGTCAGCTGTGTGGAGTCGCAGGGGAGAAAAGAGGAAGTGAGATAGAGAAAAGGCAAGGACAGACACAAGGATCTTAATTTCCTCTCTTCAGACTTCAGCTATGGAGGGAATTAGTGCATCAAACATATTGAGGCAAGTGCTGATGGTAGGGGGAGGATCTCACCCTGTTTCCTGTTTTAGGACTCTTGAGATAAGTTGATAATCTGACAGTAAGCTTTCCTTGGGGTATGACTGTGTCCCAGAAGTTTCCTCAAACCTCAGTCCTTCCTCAAAGTCAGAATATAGCTGAGCTAAGTGTCAGCAGGTCTTCCACGTGTAAAGCTCCTAGGAAATACCAGTGTTGAGTGGTTCAGCTATGTAAAGATCTCCTGAGGACCTTGTCGAACTTTGAAAAGGTCTACACAGCCATCTTCATGCCTAGAGATCTTAGAACGGTTCATACTTCCTGCCCTTCTTCCTTGCTCCAGCCCTTCCCTCGACCCCTGACTCCCTCCCTCACCCCATCTGAGATGATGTAAGCATGGAGTTTCTCAGAAGCAGAGGACTGGGCCAAATGCTTTTGAGGTTTCTTCCTGCTTTATAATTCAGAAAAGATACTGAATTATTTACTTTTTTATAGTCTACAACCACATTTTTCAGTCACTTGCTTGACCTTCTATTTACACATTCTCCTTTGCCTTGCAGTTTCTAAAAAGGAAAGTCAGATAAGACATGTATCTCCTCATTTTAAAGCTTATTGACAACATACACTAAATTCTAAATGATTAAAAATATTTATTTGCCCCTTTTGTATTTAACAGGGTTAACTGAAATTTCAGTGTCTTCAATCTTCATATCTCTTCCTTCTTCCTCCTTCAACCTTGCATTGGCAGTCTCTCTCTCTTTTTTATAAATTTGCGTGCACTCACCAGAGAAAGAGAAAAGAATGAGAAAGCAGATGTTTGTATGCATGCCTGTAATCCAGGTTGGATGAGACTAGGAGTGGATCATGGCATGAAGACGCTATTGCCTGTTTCTGTCTCTATTTCTGTCTCCTTTTCAAAAGAAATAAATGAATAAACTTTTAAAACATTTGCTAGTCAGCTGGCTTTGAGATTATTCTGGTTTACATGGGTGAGCCCAATATAATCACATGGGTTCTTTTAAGTGGGAGAGGGAGGCAGAAAGGGAGACCAAAAGATGGCAGGCAGTGTGAGAAAGATTAGGCCCAACATAGCTGGCTTTGAAGACAGAAGTGGGCCATCAGTCAGGGAATGGGCCAGCCTCTAGAAGCTGGAAAAGATAAGGAAACAGATTCTTCCTTAGAGTCTCCAGAAGGAATGCAGCCTTGCCAACAACTTGATCTTAGCCCTTTGATTTTAGTGAAAATATCAGACCTCTAGAACTGTACAATAATAAATTTGTGTTGTTTTAAGCCACTAAATTGGTGATAATTTGTTACAGCAGTAATAAAAAGGGAATATACATGGCATTACTCAATTCTGTAAGCTATTCTAGGATCCCTCCAAAAAACTTCTTCTTTACTTAAACTGTTAGAAGTATAAATTGCAGGACCAGCAGTTAGTGTAATGGCTATGTCACTGGACTCCCATGTAGTCGACTGCAGTTCGAGTTCCAGACCCAGTGACTTAAACTCACACCGGGCACGTATGCGTGCGTGCCCAAGATTCCAAGAGGAGAAGGGATTGCAGCGTGACCATCCCCCCTGGGGGGTGATTTCTTGCTTTCTGTCTCTCTGTCTCTCTCTGTCTCTATGGCGAGCGCACGCGCCCTATAGCAAAAACCTCTCTTAAAAAAAAAAGTATAAATTGGATTTTTGGTCTCTCTCAACTCAGGATCTCTCATTATAAAACGAGATTTTTTGGGCCAACAGGTAGCATGGTGGTTAAGGCACTGGGACCTCCCACATTGCTAACTGCAGTCGGAGTCCTAGACCTGGTGGCTTGTTTTTGCTCTATCCCACCTTTCTCTTTGTGTCTCTCTCTGGTGAATACACATATCAAATTAATAACATTAAATAAATCTTTTTCTAAAAAATTATTACTATTTTTAAAATTTGCCAGAGAGAAAGGGAAAGTGAGAAAGCAAGCCACCTGATCTGGGACTCAAACCACAGATGGCCATGTGGGAATCCAGCACCTTAACCACCACAAGACCTGCTGGTCCCCAAATTAAATAAATCTTAAAAAAAAAAGGGGGGGATTTATCCCCAGAGATAGAAATCATATTTCCAAAAATAAAATACAGCAAAAGCTAGGGCAACCATAAGGCTTATCTCTTTTGTTTCCTTTTAGGATTTACTATTCTGAGCTGCTTGTTCTCCAGGAACTAAAACTACAAGGGGACTTCAAAGAGTTCATGAAAAATGGAATTAAAGTAAGAGTTTATTTTGGTGTAAAAAAGGTTTAAAATCTTGGGCTAGCCCTATAGCACAGTGGTTAAAGGAGCTGGATCCCACAGGCTGCTTGCAATTCAAGTCCCAGCCTGGCTACCTGGAATACACACTGGGCATGTATGTGTGTGTATATGCCCAAAATCCTCACAGGATGGAAAAAAGAGAAAAAGGATTTCAGCATGACCACAACCCATTGGGAGGGGTACTTTCTTTCTGGTGAGCATACACACCCTTTGGCAATAACTAAATAAATACAAATTAAAGAATCAACAATGTTTTAAAATATTGAAATCCATCCATAGCTTTTTCATAATGCACCATTTTCCACAGTTTTTTGAAGACTCCTTGTTTCACATATTTTTTCCCAGTTTGAAAAGTTTAAAGGCAGGATAGCAAATGTAGTTCCTGTTACTCCATCATGGTTTTAAAAAAAAAGACAGAAGTTGCAGGAGTTATTTTTTCTTTCTTTCTTTCTTTTTTTTTAAATGATTATTTATTTATTTATTTAAAATTTGACGAGATGCAGACAGAGAGAGGGAGAAAAGGAAAAACAAGAAAGCAAGCTGTCAGATCCAGGATTTGAACCATGCCGGCCATGTGGGAGCCTAGCGCCTTAACCACCATGCCACCTGCCAGCCCCAGGAGCCACATTCCAATTATAGATTGTGCTACTTTGCCCTTGAGCAAGTTAGTTAACCTCTCAGATCTTACTACCTCAAACAATTTAAATGACATATACAATGTATATGTATGATAGACAAGTCAGCTTTACGGATGTTGCCGAGTCCTAAATTCAGTTTAGTTCAAATGCCCATCCCCAGTTTCTGGGGGGATAGATATCCTAGGGTTTCATTTCCTCTTGTTGTCCTCTGATTCTGAGGTCACCTTTCCAGCTACACTACAGCTCCACTGCCCAGTGTCTCCCCTCTCTTTTCTCCACCTTGACCTCCCACTGGCATCTGCCTCTGCGTCTTCTCTCTGAAGCGCCACTTATACCCACTGTGTTATTGTTATAGACAGAAGAAAGCCACAGAGGGGATGACATTCTAGGGCAGACTGACCTCAAACGGACTTTAACCTTTAGAAATTTAACAGTCCCTGGGTCATTCCCTATTATGGAAGAACCATACTGTGCCTATTCCATTCAGGCTACAGGATCTGGGCATTGTGCTGAGTCCCACTCAAGGTCACTGCTGGCCCATATAGTGTTTTTCTGCACATTTGGAAATGACCACACCACCTTCAGGAGGCCTCGCAACTCCCAACTTCACAGCTGCAAATGGGCCAATGTGCAGCCACAGTGTCCCCTCATTTTGCTAATTTCCTGTTTTCAATCTCTCAAAACCTCATCCATTTCTTGAAGAAAAGTTTAGTAGTTCTCTCTCTCTCTCTCTCTTTTTTAAACTGGCTCCAGGTCAACAAACTTATTCTCCAAGGGCCTGATCTTCATAATTAATTTTTAAATGGGCTCCTAAACTACAATAGTTCTAACTAACACAGCGGTTAGTTTTGAATTTTTCACATGCTACATAGATACCATGAGGGTGATAGGGATGAGTTATTAACAACAGCCTTTAGTAAATAAGTTATTATTTACTATATTATTATTTATATATTATTATAAATTTAAGTTATTATATAGAGAAAAATATTGTCCTTTTTATAAAAATAAATGGTCTTTTCTGAGACATGTAAGAGAGTGAATGTTATAACTTTGTTCACTACAGAATAGAAACTAGAGTCTCCAAAGTACTAAGCTCTCAAAATTAAAAGTGCTTAACTCTGCAGATACATTTTATAAATGTATGAGTATGGCAGGAAGCCAGCAAATTCCTGAAAGACAGGATGTCAGCCTAGCTTTATGAAGCATATGTATTGTCAGAGTCATCACATTCGCTGGCAGACCAAGGGGAAGCAAAAGACCTGGGCCGCATCTTCAATGTGATGTGTTTCCATAATTCAAAGATCCACTGACAGCAAAACAAAACAAAGGGGAAATAAACAAGCAAACAAAAGGACGACGTTTTAAGTGTTCATACCAACTATAAGCTGCATCCTGATTTCAAAAGAAAATTGAGGAGGGGGTCAGCAGGTGGCATTGGTAGTTAAAGTGCTGGACGCTCCCACAATGGTCAACCACTGTTCGAGTCTTGGACCTGGTGGCTTGCTTTCTCACTTTCCTTGTCTCTGTGTGTTTGTCTTTCTCTGGTCAAATGAAAATGATTGAATGAATAAATAAAAATAAATAAATAATTCTAAAAAAGAAAGAAAGAAAATTGGGGGGAACCAGCCAGAGGTGTGGTGGCTAAGGTTGCTCGATCCCTCATGACTGATCACATGGTTTGAGTCCTGGACCTGTGGTTTGAAAAACATACCAGGTGCATGTGGATGCATGCTCAAAATCCCAAATGGAGGGGAAAATGGAGGAGAAGGAACTGAGGCATGACCATTCCCCATGGGGGGGTACTTTTGCACTTTTTCTCTCCAGTGAGTGCATGTGCTCTCTAGCATATTAAAAAAGAAAGGAAAGGAAAAGAAAAAAAAATATATTTTTGTTTACATGGTCCATGACTGAGAGAGAGGCAGATAGACACAGTGCTATCAACAGGGTCTTCATGTGACAGGATCTACCCCTAGCTTTAGTTAGCCTAGACCATGAAAACGTGAATGTTCTTCAGACTGAAGGAAGTCTTTAGACATGAACCTGAAACCCTCCCATGTGGGTCAGACTCACAGAGCATTGCATTTTACTGTTGTGCTACTGTCCAAGCTGGATCCCACATGGCTAATTAAGGCTTGAATCCTGGCCCTGGTGGTTGAAAAAACATGGTGTGTGTGTGTGCCCAAAATCCTGACAGAAAGGAAAAAAATTGCAGCATGACCATGCTCCATTGGGGGAGTCCTTTGTCTCTCTTACTCTGGTGAGCATAATATGTACCCTCTGGAAATTAAAAAAAAAAAAAAATAGAGGTGCTTATGAAAAAAGAAATGCCTCTGGGGTCAAGGGGCAGTGTGGTAGTTAAGGTGCTGGACTCCCACAAGGCTGATCACAGTTTGAGTCCTGGACCCAGTGGCTCCAAAATCACCCCCACTGGGTGAGTGTACATGCCCAAAATCCTGGGAAGAGAATGGAGGAGAAGGGATTGTGGCGTGACCATCCCCACCCCACCCCTGACCTGGGGATGGTTTCTCACTTTCCCTCTCACTGTATCTCTCTGGCAAGTACAAGCACCTTATGGCAAAAACCTGAAAAAAGAAAGGATCACCTCTATTGAGTATCACAGGAAAGGCAGAGACTAAAATGACATCTTTTTTTTAAAGAGAGATTTTTGTCATAGGACGCTTATGCTTGCCAGAGAGACAGAAAGTGAGAATCGTCCCCTGGGATGGTCACCCCACAATCCCTTCTCCTCCATTCTCCTCTTGGGCCGCATCTTCAATGTGATGTGTTTCCATAATTCAAAGATCCACTGACAGCAACACAAAACAAAGGGGAAATAAACAAGCAAACAACAGGACGACGTTTTAAGTGTTCATACCAACTATAAGCTGCATCCTGATTTCAAAAGAAAATTGAGGAGGGGGTCAGCAGGTGGCATTGGTAGTTAAAGTGCTGGACGCTCCCACAATGGTCAACCACTGTTCGAGTCTTGGACCTGGTGGCTTGCTTTCTCACTTTCCTTGTCTCTGTGTGTTTGTCTTTCTCTGGTCAAATGAAAATGATTGAATGAATAAATAAAAATAAATAAATAATTCTAAAAAAGAAAGAAAGAAAATTGGGGGGAACCAGCCAGAGGTGTGGTGGCTAAGGTTGCTCGATCCCTCATGACTGATCACATGGTTTGAGTCCTGGACCTGTGGTTTGAAAAACATACCAGGTGCATGTGGATGCATGCTCAAAATCCCAAATGGAGGGGAAAATGGAGGAGAAGGAACTGAGGCATGACCATTCCCCATGGGGGGGTACTTTTGCACTTTTTCTCTCCAGTGAGTGCATGTGCTCTCTAGCATATTAAAAAAGAAAGGAAAGGAAAAGAAAAAAAAATATATTTTTGTTTACATGGTCCATGACTGAGAGAGAGGCAGATAGACACAGTGCTATCAACAGGGTCTTCATGTGACAGGATCTACCCCTAGCTTTAGTTAGCCTAGACCATGAAAACGTGAATGTTCTTCAGACTGAAGGAAGTCTTTAGACATGAACCTGAAACCCTCCCATGTGGGTCAGACTCACAGAGCATTGCATTTTACTGTTGTGCTACTGTCCAAGCTGGATCCCACATGGCTAATTAAGGCTTGAATCCTGGCCCTGGTGGTTGAAAAAACATGGTGTGTGTGTGTGCCCAAAATCCTGACAGAAAGGAAAAAAATTGCAGCATGACCATGCTCCATTGGGGGAGTCCTTTGTCTCTCTTACTCTGGTGAGCATAATATGTACCCTCTGGAAATTAAAAAAAAAAAAAAATAGAGGTGCTTATGAAAAAAGAAATGCCTCTGGGGTCAAGGGGCAGTGTGGTAGTTAAGGTGCTGGACTCCCACAAGGCTGATCACAGTTTGAGTCCTGGACCCAGTGGCTCCAAAATCACCCCCACTGGGTGAGTGTACATGCCCAAAATCCTGGGAAGAGAATGGAGGAGAAGGGATTGTGGCGTGACCATCCCCACCCCACCCCTGACCTGGGGATGGTTTCTCACTTTCCCTCTCACTGTATCTCTCTGGCAAGTACAAGCACCTTATGGCAAAAACCTGAAAAAAGAAAGGATCACCTCTATTGAGTATCACAGGAAAGGCAGAGACTAAAATGACATCTTTTTTTTAAAGAGAGATTTTTGTCATAGGACGCTTATGCTTGCCAGAGAGACAGAAAGTGAGAATCGTCCCCTGGGATGGTCACCCCACAATCCCTTCTCCTCCATTCTCCTCTTGGGATTTTGGGCATGCATGCACACGCACTCGACATGAGTTTTAAGCTGCCAGGTCTGAGACTCGAACCATGCGGGAGCCTAGCAACATAAGGATTATGCCATCTAGTGGTCCTATGAGACTTAAATAACTTCTGTGGGACCAGGAATTGGCGTAGTGGTTCAGGTGCTGGACTCTCACATGGCTGCCTGCAGTTCAAGTCCTGGACCTGGCAGCTCACTTTCTCACTTTCTCTTTTGCTTTGGTCTCTCTGTTATCAAATTAAAAATTAAATAATAACAACAAATAAAAGTAAATTAAAAGATAACTTTAAAATTTTTTTCTGTGTTCCTTTGTTTTCTTCTAGAATCTGGGTGAGCATATAGATTTCCCAGCTCTAATTGCTGGCTGAAAAAAGATTCAGTTCCATTCCCATTCTACTCCTCCATCACAACTCAGATACCTCTGTCAAATGGTTTTAATTCTGTCAAACTGTTTTTACCTAGTTGAATTTTGTGGCTTTATAACAGATAATAATTTCAATTGTCTTCTTATAATTTCCCATAGTTTTCCTTAAAGTGAATGTTCTTTATTTTGTTATTATTATTTTTTTTATTGCCAGAAGACATATGTGCTGACCAGCAAGAGACAGAGAGAAAAAGCACCCTTCCATCGGGTGTGGTCACATCCCAATCACTTCTCCTCCATATCTCCATCCCATCGGGAATTTGGGCATGCATGTACATGTGCCCAGAATGTTTTTCAGGCTTCTAGATTCAGGATTTGAATGTGGTTAGCCATGTGGGATCCAGTTCCCTTAACCACTGTGCTATGGAGCTGGCCCCATTTGCTATCTAGATCACTTTCCACCCTTTCTCATCCTGCTCTGTAGGACTACTGGCTTGTATGGACAAATCCAATGACTTTGACCACCAATTTAATTCAACCAGCAAAGATGCCCACTGGAGACCAGAAGAAAAGAGGACAATGAGGATGGTGTTATTACTGTCCAACCTTATCCCTGAAAGGTGGCCTTGAGCTGGGTGGGCCTTTTCCAAAGGTCATAATTTCTCTCAAGGAAGTTCTCCTTCTATGCTCTCTGGAGAGACTATTCTCTCCCTTCATCTTTTCAGGACTTTCTGGTAAAAGTTCTGACACTGCTATCCTTTGGGGGTTCCCTAGACAGTCACTCCTCACTTAACAATCTACCTGTTTAACAATCCCTGGGGCTTATGACCAGTTCTCCAACATGGGGAACCCCCTTTCTCATTTGTGAGTCTGAGGAAGCCCCTCTCCATTTTGTATCATTCCCGAAGTCAGTTAATATTCACTACAGGAGCCTTTTCCATCACTCAAGACTATATATTTCTTTCTCTTTTTTTTTGGAGAGGTTTTTGCTATAGGGCACTTGTGCTTGCCAGATAGACAGAGAGAGACAGAGAGACAGAAAGCGAGAAATCACCCCCCCAGGGTGGGTGGCTATGCTGCAATCCCTTCTCCTCCATTCTCCTCTCGGGATCTTGGGCACACACGCACACGCGCCTGGCATGAGTTTAAGCCACCGGGTCCGGGACTCGAACCGCGGTCGACTACATGGGAGTCCAGCAACATAGCGATTACGCTAACTGCTGGTCCCTAAGACTATATATTTCATTCATAAATTTGTACTTTATTGTGCACCCATAGTAGTATTCACAGTAAATAAAACAATTATGCCAGATTTATATTATTGTATTTTAATGGGTCTTGCTGCTTTCTGGTGCCTATCTAATGTATGCTTTTTGTATGGGTAAAATTACATTATTCTAGTGTGGTGTTGATATCTATTCAATGTGGTGCATAATATCTACTGAAAAAATGCATCCCTATGGTGTCATGACAGAAAGAGAGAAAGAGAATGAAAGTGGGAAATCACTTCCCAGAGAGGATGACCATGCCATATCCATCCACCATTTTCCTTTTGGGATTTAAGGCATGCACACACATGCACTTGGTGTGTCTTTCAAGCCACTGGGTCTGGGACACAAACTGTGAAGTAAGTCATGTGGAATCAATCTACCTGCCTTAGCCACCACTTCACCAGTTGGCTCTAAACATATTTTTAAAATCTAATTATAAATTAGTTCATAAAACAGTGTTTCATGGAATATCTACTGAGCCAGAAAAAAAGACTCAATTTCTCCTGTTATACAGTCACTCAACAATCAACACAGAAGACTTCTATGACCAAATGTGTATATGACTTTTCTCCCCCACACACCAAACAAGCAATCAATTTTGTATGAGACAACAGCCGGGCATCCTCTAATCCAATCTCGTGATACACTTTATCTGGAGATAACATCATATCCCAAGGTTGAGGGCTCAGGCCCACAACACCCACATTAGACACCAGCAGTAAGTCTAGGCCTTCAGTACTTCTTTATTCTTTAAAAAAATGTATTTAATTCCACTTGTTATTATTATTTTTTTTAATTTGAGCAGAGACAGAAAGAGAGAGAGAAAGAGAGAAAGCAAGTCACTAGGTCCAGGACTCAAACTACAACTGGCCATGTAGGAATCCAGCGCCTTTAACCACCACACCACCTGCTGGCCACCAGGAACCATGAATGAAAATCGAAATGTATATCGTAATATCATGGCTACCTAAAGTTGGGCTCAGAGGGCAGGGACATGGACAAATAAATCTGCATAGAAATAAAAGAGAAACAAACAACAATGCGACAGAAAGAGCAAAGGGTTTGAAACAAAGAGATATCCCTTTGACTTCCAGATCAGCTATTTACAATGAAGTATTATAAATAGTTGATTTTTCTTTTTCTGTTTTATTTTGCTTTAGTTTTGCTACAGGGCACATGTGCTCAGAGAGAGAGAGAGAGAGAGAGAGTGAGAGAGAAAGTGCCCTCTGGGGGAAAGGCCATCACAATCCTGTCTAAATTCTCCTCTCGGGATTTTGGCATATGCACACGTGCCCAGCGTGATTCCCAAGCCACTGGGTCTGAGACTAGAACCACACAGAAGGCCATGCGGGATTCAGCTGCCTTAACCACCACACCACTGCCTGGCTCCCTCATTTTTCTTAGCTGTATGTAAACTGAGGGTTTTAAAGTAGATTAGTGGCTGTCAATCTGTATTCCACAAAAGCCCACCGTGCTGTAGACGTACCTCAATGTAAACCAACCTGCAGAGAAAGGATGGAGGAAAGAGATACATCCCCATCTCTGCTTCAGCAAGGATGGTCTGTTGCTCTCTACTTATGGGTAACATAATGACCAAAGATGTAACTCAGTAACCCAGACCTTGGGAAATCTACCAAGGGCAGACTTTTGTTTTGAAGATTCCTGAGGTCATATGTGTAAGATGGGATATTCCAGCTGCCATTCCTCTATGGAAAGGTGAAGTGTGTGTGTGTGTGTGTGTGTGTGTGTGTGTTCGAGTTTCTACCCTTTGTGTGTATAAACACTGGGTGGGGAAGAACATCCTTCCTCCCTCTTCTAGGACACACTGCAGGTTCAGTAGTGGCGAAGACAATCCAAGGCAATGCTGGAAGTGATGAAAAACATTCCACATTCCCAGCAGAAGCCAGTAGGCAACCCAAAAGGAGGACCAGGTCCCAGAGTAGGCCTGCTGCAGTTCAGGGATCCCAAGTTTGCCCTCTGGAGTTCAGGCATGTATTACACACAGGCATTCTGGGGAGGGGAAAAAAAGATATGCTCCTGGGATGCAGAGTCAGAGTTGCTTAGTTTTAGTGATAAAAGGAATGTGATTATATATTGGATACATGTGGGTCCCCACAGTCCAGGCCAGCTAAGATTCAGTGACTTGAGGCATGGGGACCATGTTGGGTTGCCTGTGTCCCTCTGCCTCTGTCTCTCATTATATAATAAGTTAAATAAATAGATGACTAAGTTTTAGATCCCTATCCAGTAGAAATAGCACATATTTATGACATGTAGACAATGTATGGGGCATAACAGGTACTCAATAATTGCTTGTGGAATAGATAAATGAATGACTGCCTGAAAATATGTGTGGAATATGTTAAAAACATGTATGAAGGGCTGGCCCCATAGCCTAGTGCTTAAAGGGACTCAGACCCCACAAGATTGACTGGTCCTAGAGGATTGAAAAACATCCTGGGTGAGTGGGTGTGCAAGCCTGAAATCCTGAGAGGATGGAGAAATGAAAGAGAAGGGGTTATGGTGTGAACACACCCCGTGGGGGGGTGCTTTCTCCTTCTCCCTCTCTGTCTGTCTTTCTCTAGCCAGCATGCATGCCCTCTGGCAATTAAAACAAAACAAAACAAAAATACGTGTATGAAAAGCAGTGAGTGGGTCTACATTAGAAGTTCCTGTTAGCTCTGATGGTCGAGGAGTGTGGACATACCTGCATTTGCCAGGTCCTTGGAAGTCCTTTGAGGACTGTCAGGAAGGGCCGCTGGCTATCAGCAAGAAGAAAAGTAGGGAAATAAAAAGAATAGAAAATTCAAACTTCAAATGATGTATATTTTTCTCTTTGTCTTTGGCAAGTTCTTTTAGATTTTTTAAATTTTATTTTCATTACTTTTACTTTTTTTTTTAATTGCCAGAGGCTGCATGCGCTCACCAGAGAGAGACAGAGACTTAGATAGACACACTTTCTCTTACACACACATACACACGTATTATTTCAAAAATTTGAGTCCTCCTGGGACCAGCAGTTAGCATAATGGCTATGTCGCTGGACTCCCATGTAGTCGACTGCGGTTCAAGTCCCGGACCTGGTGGCTTAAACTCACGCCGTGTGCGTGCGTGCATGCGTCTCCAAGATCCCGAGAGGATAATAGAGGAGAAGGGATTGCAGAGTGGCCATCCCCTCTGGGGGGGAGGTGATTTCTTGCTTTATATCTCTCTGTCTCTCTCTGTCTGGCGAGCGCACATGCCCTATAGCAAAACCTCTACAAAAAAAAGAAAAAAAAATTTTGAGTCCTCTTGAAATATTAGACAGTAGAGGGCAGTCTAGGCTTTATAGAAAGCCTAGGCAGAAAATGTACAGATATCCTTCCAGAAGTCAAGTCTTTGCCTTAACCTTTTACATTCAGTCAGATACTTTAACCTTATTATAACTTGTCTATTGGATGACTGTAGAATTATTTTTTTCTGAAATAAAAAACAAAGTTTCAGATGCAAATAGCCATATTAATTAATATACTATTACACTAATAAATTTAAAATAATTTCAAAGAACTAGATGATGGCACAGTGGTAAATGTGTTGCTTTGCAAGGCTGACCCACATGGGAAAGATAAGCATTAGGAAACCTCCCTGACTGCACTGGATAGCCACATGCCCATGATCAGGCTGGTTGAAGCTGGGAGTGGATCATGGTATCAAGATGTCAAGACCCTGCTGGGGAGGCTGTCTGTCTGTCTCCTTTTTTTGCTCATGTGAGAAATAAATAATTAAAATAATGATAATTTCAAGAGAACGAAAAAACACATACTAAGCAAAAATATTTTCAAAATATGTATCTAATAAGGACTGTACAAAGAACTCTTAAAATGCAACAGTAAGAACGTGAACAACCCAATTAAAAAATGGCCAAATTGGGACCAGCAGTTGGCATAATGACTATGTTGCTGGACTCCCATGTAGTCGACCATGGATCAAGTCCCAGACCTGGTGACTTAAACTTATACCAGGTGCGCATGCATGCATGCCCAAGATCCCAAGAGGAGAATGGAGGAGAAGGGATTGCAGCATGGTCAACCCTTCTGGGGGGTGATTTATCACTTTCTGTCTCTCTGTCTCTCTCTGTCTCTCTGGCGAGCGCACATGCCCTATAGCAAAAACATCTCCCCCCAAAAATGAGCAAATTAAAAATGATCTGAACAGAGGCCAGCAGATGCCATGGTGGTTAAGATACTGGATTCCCATATGGCTGACTGCGGTTCAAGTGATTTCTCACTTTCCCTCTCTCTGGAGAGCACATACACTCTATGGCAAAAACCGAAAAAAAAAAAAATTTCAAACACCAGACCAAAGAAGTTATACAGATGGCAAGTAAGTGTATGAACAGATGCTCCACCACATCAAATGTTATCAGATAAATGCAAATTAAGCAACAATGAGATAAAGTATACACCTATTAAAATGGCCAAAGTCCAGAACAATGACAACACCAAATGCTGGTGAGGACGTAGAACAACAGGAACTCTCACTGCTGGTGGGAATGTAAAATGACACGGTCACTTTGGAAGACAATCAGGCTCAATATTGCTGTGAACTTAAATGTACTCTAAAAAATGAATGTCTATTAAAAAAAAAAAAAACTAATGTCCTTGGGACCAGGAGATGGCATAATGGTTATGTCCTTTGCTGGACTCCCACATAATTGACCTTGGTTCAAGTTCTGGAGCCAACAGCTTAAAAATCTCACACATGCCCAAAATCCTGAGAGGAGAGTAGAGAAGGGATTGTGGTATGGCCATCTCCTTTGGGGGCGTGATTTCTTGCTTTCTGTCAGTCTCTCTGGTGAGTACACGCACCTTATAGCAAAAATCTCTCTTGAGACCCGCAGATGGCGTAATGGTTACATTGTGGACTCCCACGTAGTTGACTGTGGTTTGAGTCCCGGATCTGGTGACTTAAAACTCACACTGGGTGCATATGTGTGTGTGTATGTGTGTGTGTGTGTGTGTGTGTGTGTGTGTGCACACGCGTGCGCGCCCAAGATCCCAAGAGGAGAATGGAGGAGAAGGCATTACAGTGTGGCTATCTCTGCTAGGGAGTAATTTCTTGCTTTATGTCTCTCTGTCTCTCTCTGTCTTTCTAGTGAGTGCACGTACCCTTTAGCAAAAGTTTAAAAAAAAAAAAAATCTCGGGGGCTTTCTGCCTGTGGACGCCGCCGGGGAAGCATCGTTGAACTCTCTCTTCTCACTGCCATCATGTCTAAGTCTGAGTCTCCCAAAGAGCCGGAACAGCTGCGGAAACCCTTTATTGGAGGATTGAGCTTTGAAACAACCGATGAGAGCCTGAGGAGTCATCTTGAGCAATGGGGAACGCTCACAGACTGCGTGGTAATGTGAGATCCAAACACCAAGCGCTCCAGGGGCTTTGGGTTTGTCATGTATGCCACTGTGGAGGAGGTAGATGCAGCCATGAATGCAAGGCCACACAAGGTGGATGGAAGAGTTGCGGAACCAAAGAGGGCTGTCTCAAGAGAAGACTCTCAAAGACCGGGTGCCCACTTAACTGTGAAAAAGATATTTGTTGGTGGCATTAAAGAAGACACTGAAGAACATCACCTAAGAGATTATTTTGAACAGTATGGTAAAATCGAAGTGATTGAAATCATGACTGACCGTGGCAGTGGCAAGAAGAGGGGCTTTGCTTTTGTGACCTTTGATGATCATGA
>NW_006159844.1:6002399-6004168 GCF_000334495.1 Tupaia belangeri chinensis | reverse complement strand
TGCTACAAAGAAGACATGTTTTAGACAATACTCATGTGTATGGGCAAAAAATATGAGGACTGTATTTGTGACTAATTGTATAACAGGTTATTTTAGTTTCTGTTCTGTGGAAAGTGTAAAGCATTCCAACAAAGGGTTTTAATGTAGATTTTTTTTTTTGGCACCCATGCTGTTGATTGCTAAATGTAATAGTCTGATCATGACGCTGAATAAATGTGTCTTTTTTTAAAATGTGCTGTGTAAAGTTAGTCTACTCTGAAGCCATCTTGGTAAACTTCCCAACAGTGTGAAGTTAGAATCCCTTCAGGGTGGTGCCAGGTTCCATTTCGAAATTAAATAATCATTATTACCTGCTTGGGTGGAGAAGACAGTTGTCTTCAGAAACATTGGTGTAGTTGAACTGACAGTTATTGTGGCCTGAGGTTCACCCAAGCAAAGTCACAATTTGGTTATTACAAAATGATTGTTGGCACATCCTATGCAATATATCTAAATTGAATAATGGTACGCCAGGTATGTGTGCACGTGTGCCTAAGGACCCAAGAGGATAATGGGGGAGAAGGCATTGCAGCATGGCCATTCCCCCAGCTTGGGGTATTTCCTGCTTTCTGTCTCTCTGGCGAGCGCACATGCCCTACAGCAAAAATCTCTCTCTCAAAAAAAAAAAAAAAAAAAAGTCTCTCTTAAAAGAAGAAAAAAAAAATGTTCTTGTATCAATATCCCCCAATTATTTTGCTTGTTCTCTGAATCGGTCACCCAATGACATAGATTTTCGGGAAATAACATACCTATGGCTATCAGGATTTTTAAAATCCTGGAAGTTCTTGTTTGAATCTATATTCATTGTCTGAATCCAAATGCAATGTAGATTTATTTATTTATTTGCCAGAGGGCACATGTGCTTGCCAGAGAAAAAGAGAGAAGAAGAGAGAGAGAACCTCCCCACATATAATGGAGCGTGTTCACACTGCAATCCTTTTTCTTCCATCTCCCCATCTTGTTGGGATTTGGGGCACACACACACTTGCCTCCAGCATGTTTTTTTTTTTAAAGTATTATTTATTTTATTTTATTATTGTTATTTTAACTTTGACTAGAAAGAGAGAGAGAGAAGGGGAAAGTGAGAAAGCAAGCCACCAGGTCTGGGACTTGAACCATGGTCAACCATGTGGGAATCCAGCCTCAACCACTATGCCTCCTATTGACCCCTCCACATGTTTTTCAAGCCACTGGGGTTAAGATTCAAAGCTTGGTTAGCTATGTGGGCTCTGGCTCCCTTAACCATTAGGCTATGGGACTGGCCTTATAGAACTTTTTCTTTATCAGCCTTTAATTAACCCTATAAAACACCAATATGCTCTGAGCAGCCTGGCAAGAGAGCAAAGTATGCTCTTTTTCCTCTTTTCTTCTTCTTCTTCTTTTTTTTTTTGAGAGGTTTTTGCTACGGGGTGCATGGGCTCATCAGAAAGACAGAGACAAGGAGACAGAAAGAGAGAAATCACCCCCCATGGGGGATGGCCACACTGCAATCCCTTCTCCTCCATTCTCCTCTTGGGATCTTGGGCACACAGGCACATGTACCCGGTGTGAGTTTAAGCCACCGAGTCCAGGACTTGAATTGTGGTGGACTACATGGGAGTCCAGCAACATAACCATTATGCCATCCACTGGTCCCATTTTTCTTTCTTTCTTTCTTTCTTTCTTTCTTTCTTTCTTTCTTTCTTTCTTTCTTTCTTTCTTTCTTTCTTTCTTTCTCTCTCTCTCTCTCT
>NW_006159844.1:5968338-6002298 GCF_000334495.1 Tupaia belangeri chinensis | reverse complement strand
TCTTTCTTTCTTTCTTTCTTTCTTTCTTTCTTTTTCTTCTTTCTTTTATTCTTTTGGGGAGGTCTTTGCTATAGGTCACATGCACTCGCCAGAAAGAGAGAAACAGAGAGACAGAAAACAAGAAATCACCCCCCAGGGGGGATGGCCAAGCCACAATCCCTTCTCCTCCATTCTCCTCTAGGGATCTTGGGCACACACGCACGCATGCCCAGCGTGAGTTTAAGCCATCAGGTGTGGGACTCGAACTGTGGTCGATTATGTGGGAGTCCAGCGACATAGCCAGTATGCCAACTGCTGGTCCTCTTCTTTTTTAAGAATTTATATTTATTTATTTAGATTTGACCAGAGAAGGACAGAGCGAGAGAGAGAGAGAGAGTGAAAAAACAAGCCTTCAAGTCCGGGACTTGAACCAAGGTCAGCCATGTAGGAGTCCAGCATCCACAACAATGATGCCACCTGCCAGCCCCTCTTTTTTTAATAATTATTTTATTTAACTTTATTTATCCATTTATTTATTTATTTTAATTTGACCAGAGATGGACAGTGAGAGAGAGAGAGAGAGTGAGAGAGAGAAAGTGAGAAAGCAAGCCTCTCCAGGTCTAGGACTAGAACCACCGTTGGTCATGTGGGAATCTGCAATCTGCATGTGCCCTTAACCACCATGCTACCTGCTGGCCCATCTTCTTCGTCTTTTCTAAACAATGTATAAAAGGATTATCATCTTCCACACAAACATTCAGAAATAATTAGAATTCACCAATAAGAACCTGAGATGTAGCAAAGTTCTAGAGGAGGGAGGAAAGCCAAATTTGTGGAAGACCTTGCATAAAGTTGGGTACTAGCTATATGGTCTCATTTTAAAAATAACTCTATTATCTGAGAAAACTATAGTTGATCAAGGACATGCTTCCAGCTAGTGGCAGGGACAGAAAGAAGCAAACCTAGATATTTCTGGCTCTGGGTACCTTTTCTTCAGGGAAGCTGACCTGTATTCAGACACTGCAATAATTTTCCTTGGTACTTTCTGGGACTACGCTTCATGGGCGATTCATTTTAAGTAATTTCTGAGTTTTTACATTTTGGAATTTGCTTATTGCCTACAATATGTTCTAAACCTTCCCAAACCTAGATAATGAAGAGTTTTGTTTTGTTTTGTTTTGTATTGTTTTGTTAAAGAACTCTTTTGTGGGGGCTGAACAGTGGGACAGGAGAGTTGAGTAAGGGCAGTGGAGAGAGACTAGTTTTTACTCTGCACACTTCTGTGATGTTTGAATATTTTATGATTAGAATACACTCATGCATTTTTTTATATAAAGAAAGAAGCTTTCTAGACAAATATGCAAAAATAATGTAAAAAGTGCCACAATGCAGTATGCTTTTCTATTTTTATAATATATTTATAGTAGTTTGACTATAAAGACTTCTTTTTAAAAGGAAAAAAGACCAAGATATGGATATTTGCTTCTCTTTGTTCCTCACACCCTACACAGAAACACAAACAAAAGCTTCTCATTGTTTCCCCTGATGGAACAATGATGACTAAGTGGCTGAATAAATCATCCAGAGTTACCAAAACTTCATTCCCAGTTATTTGATACCATTTAGGGAATACTATGTTGGAAATGTGCAGCTGTTAAGATTCCCCACCACCCCCACCTAAGAATCAAGGGATTTGAGGAACAGTAAAGTAGTCAATACAGTCTCTAAATAAAACATGGATGTTTCATCGAAATACTTACCCCATTAATTTGAGGGAGAAAATACATTTTCCCCTTCCTTCTCTGGCAGACTGTTTACATCATAAATTAAGGCAAAATATTAAAAAGTTAATGGTTAATTTGCAAACTAAAACATGATTAATCCATTCATGGTCTGGTAAACAAATCTAAAGTAAAGTTTGTGCCCAATGAAGTTCTATGGCTTAATCTTTCTTTCTTTCTTCCTCCCTTCCTTCCTTCCTTCCTTCCTTCCTTCCTTCCTTCCTTCCTTCCTTTCTTCCTTCCTTCCTTTCCTCTCTCTCTCTCTCTCTTTCTTTTTCTTTCTTCCTTTCTTTCTAGAGGTTTTTGCTATAGGACGTATGCGCTTGCCAGAAAGACAGAGAAAGTGAGAAATCACCTCCGGGTGGGCGGTGCGGGGGATGGCCACACTGCAATCCTTTCTCCTCCATTCTCCTCTCGGGATCTTGGGCACACACACATACGCCCGGTGTGAGTTTAAGCCAGTGGGTCCAGGATTTGAACCACATTCGACTACATGAGAGTCCAGTGACATAGCCATTAACGCCAATTGCTGGTCCCTAATTTCTTAAAGATGAATAAGAGTTTAATAATCTCACCCTGATGATTCACTATCTGTTGAGAAGAATTTACTGCAAAGAAGTATGACAATAGTCTGTCATGAAACTGCCCCCTCCTATTACTCACAGTTTTGAAACCATATTAAAACAGGTGTATTATAAAAGTTCTACTGATTCTAATCATTATGGCAAAAATTCCTTTATAAGGTGACAAACATGCCTCAAAAAATCTATTTTCAACTTTCAGCAGTCTTGCTCACACCACCTGAGTAATAAGGAATGCCTATGAATTTATCGGTGCCTCCTGCATGTTGCGAATTTTACTAATATATACATTCATACACATAAATACCACTCACACACACTATATTCATGTCCTAAAAAGGTGAAGTCCTTCAAAGCAGATCTTCCTTTTGCCTGCCTTTTCTGGGTTTTCTCTCTAATCCTTTTAAAATCACGGAGTTACTAGCTGACAGGATTTTTTGTTTGTTTTTGTTTTTAGTTTTTGCTACAGGGCATTCCCCAGAGAAAGACAGACCAAAAAAGTGAGAAATCACCCCTCAGAGGGGATGGCCACGCAGCAATCCCTTCTCCATTCTCTTGGGACTTTTGGCATACACACGTGCTCAATGTGTTTCTCAAGTCTCTGAGAGGGAGACTCGAACTGTGAAGTCAATATGTGGGATCCAACTGCTCTAACCACTATGCCACTGACTGACTCCTAGGCATGTTCTTCATAAACTTTTTTTTTTTCTTCATTAACTTTTAAGTCTAATAATACATTTAAGACCTATTCAAGGTGAGTGTATTTGTTGTAGTCATAGTGACTACAACATTATGTTCAGTGATTTGATATTTTTATACTTTATTATCTTGGCTCTTTTTTTTTTTTTTTTAAAAAAAAGACTTTTTGGTAACTATGGCTTTTAGGGAGTTCCTTAATTCAATTGTGTAGCCTCTTTTTAAAAATAATACACTTACTATTTTATATAACAAGTAATCCAGTGGTGTGGCAGTTTTGGAGTTGGTTAATTCAGTGGCTCAATGTTGTCAAGGACACAGATTCTTTCCGTTTGTTCTTTGGCCATCCCAACTGAATTGGCTTTTGTCCCTCAGTTTGTCCTTTCCTGAGCTCCTGGGGAACTTCTTTTCCTGATGATTATTCTTGGATTTACCCCCTACTGTTCCAGTGCCTGCTCTGGAAGACTTCTAAAGCAGATGGCATAGTGGGTAATTGGCTGGACTCCCATGTAGTTGACCATGGTTTGAGCCCTGGACCCGATGGCTTAACACTCACACTGGACACATGTGTGTGCATGCCCAAATTCCCAAGAAGAGACTGGAGAAGAAGGGATTGCAGTATGGTCATTCCCCCTGGGGTGACCATGGGGATGATTTCTTGCTTTCTGTCTCTCTGTCTCTCCAGCACGCACACATGCCCTATAGCAAAAACCTCTCTTTAAAAAAAAAAAATGAAATCTTTGCTTCAGTAGATCTTCATACTTCTTGTCTGACTTCCCTGTCCCTCAGGAAGGTTATCTGATCTGACTCCAGCTGTTACAGTTCGAGACCCCAGGGTCTCTCTCCCAGGCAGTTCTTGAGAGTTAATTCACATCCTGAATTGAAAAGCATAAGCAGTTCAAGAGTGGGATCCCTTTTTTTCCTTAATACCTATACACCTTATTTCTTCCTAGGACAACCCACTCACCTGTTTTTTTCTGGGTCTTTAGCATGCCCAGTTGCTTCTCCTCTGGCCTAAAGGTCTCCCAAAGTTCAGACTGGCCTCTCTCACAGAATATTTCCTTCCCTGGGAAAAGTCACCTGTCCCATGGCTTACCCTTTCACTTCTCTGTAAGTGACTAACGATATAACCAGTACACCATCTGCTGGTTGCAACTTTCTTCTCCTTACCTTAGGAGAGATTCAGTTCCCATCTTCAACCATTTATGGCATAAAGGTTATGTCACTGGCCTCCCACATAGTTGACTGCAGTTCTAGTCCCAGACCCGGTGGCTTGAAACTCATGCTGGGCATGTGTGTGTGTGTGTGTGTGTGTGTGTGTGTGAGTGCCCAAAAATCCCAAGAGAATGAAGGAGAAGGGACTGTGATATGGCCATCCCTCCTGGGGTAGGGGGTGACTTTTCACTTTCTGTCTCTCTGTCTCTTTTTGTCTCTCTGGCGAGTGCATGCGCCAATAGCAAAAATCTTTCTAAAAAAAAAAATGAAGATGAACAATAGTTATGGGGTCCACTCAACTAAATGTAAATTAATAGGAAAATAACAACTCTAGCTCCTAAGGGGAAATGCTGAATTTCAGAAGCATCTGGAAAAGATATGACAGTTAAAGATATGACAGTTAAATACAGTTGTGATTTTTTTCCTTTTGGATCCTGGGTTAAAATAAAAATCCATAAAGGATATTGTTAGAATAATGGGGAAATCTGAATATGGATTGAATATTAGAAAATACTATTGTACTAGGGTTAAATTTCCTAAATGAGATACTTATCTTCTGGTTAGATAAGAGTAATGATTTTGTTCTCAGAAAATACATGCTGAAATATTTGGGATAAAGCATCACAGTGTCTATAATGCTTACTGGTTCAGCAAACAATAAAAATAAATGAACAAAGAGAAAGATAATGCAGCGAAATTTAACTGATAAATCTGAGTGAACACATGATGATGATTGTACTACTTACAACCTTACTATATGTGTGAGATTCTTTTTTTTAGAATTATTTTATTTAATGTTATTTATTTATTTATTTTAATTTGAACAGAGAGAGAGAAAGAGAGAGGGAAATTGAGAATGCAAGGTGCCAGGTTCGGGATTCAAACTGTCGTTGGCCGTGTGGGAGTCCAGCACCCTTAACCACCACACCACCTGCTGCCCCTCCTTTTTTTAAAAAATTATTTTATTTAACTTTATTTATTTTAATTTGACCACAGGGGGACAGAGAGAGAGAAAGAGCGAGGGAAAGGTGTAAGATTCTTAAAGAAAAAAGTTGGAGAATGGGACCAGCAGTTAGTGTAATGGCTATGTCGCTGGACTCCCATGTAGTTGACAGTGGTTCGAGTCCTGGACCCAGGTACATGTACTTATACTGGGTACATGTGCGTGCATGCCCAGGATCCCAGGAGGAGAATGGAGGAGAAGGGATTGCTGCGTGGCCATTCCTCCTGGGGGGTGATTTCTCACTTTCTGTCTCTCTGTCTGTCTCTGTCTTTCTGGCGAGCGCATGCGCCCTATAGCAAAAACTTCTCCAAGAAAAAAAAAGAAAGAAAAAAGTTGGAGAAAGGTTGTGACAGGTGGAGATCATTCTTCTGACTCAAGGACTGTGTGTGTGTGTGTGTGTGTGTGTGGTGTATCATGATTTAAGTTTATATTTAGAAACTTTGGAAGTATAATAATTTAAGAAAGCAGACTAGGTCATTGTCTATTTATAAACCTCCATGAACAATCCAATGGGTGGAAGAGCTGGTTGGTAATGCTTCTTCCTGAAGGCAGGGGCTATATCAATCCCTACTCTGAAGGCTCCACCACATGCACAGAGCCAGTGCCCACAGGGAAAGTGGGCTGCATCGCTCACTGCAGTAATGGTGCTCAGACACAGGTGTGGTTTGCTAAGTTCCGTATCTCGGGTTGGGTCACCGAGGGAGGTAGGAAGTAACACATTGATCCTGCCAGTTGTGGGGCTCTGTTCTAGACTTCCATGTACATCATCCCATTCCATCTGCACAGGCTCCTAGTGGGGGAGGAATTATCACCCCCATCTTCACACGAGAAAACAAGGCTCACGAGTGGTTAAATTTTCACTCAAAGTCAAAGCTGACATGTGACAAAGCTGGGATTCCTGCCACTAGAGAAAAACCTAACCACTGTTACAAAGTCAATTGTCATAGAAATGTGATAGAAATATGACATGTGAATCCCAGACAGTTGATAAATGACCAACCAGGTTGTGGAATGAATTGCCAATTTGCCATGGAGAAGCTGAGATTTCTTCATCTGTGGCCATGAAATAGAGGGTTGTCCAGCTCCCAACGCTGCCCACTATGTTGTTGACACAGTTGAACCAAATGGTTTGGCTAAATTATTTCCTGCTCAGCTCTCACTGTACCCAACAGTTATAAGGGGCACTGCTGCAGCAGTGCACTTCAGTATGTGAATTCAGTGCTTGTTTTCTCACCTCTCTTTAAGCTGGCTAGATTAGGGTTCCTTTTTTTTTTTTTTTTTAGAAAGTGCCTCGAGAATTAATTCCCTGAATTTCAGTTATTTTTTTCTCATAACTGGTCCTCCAGGTCCTTTACCTTTTCAACATTCTGAGTATGACTTTCAATATATATTTTTTGAGAATATAGAGGGATCAGCAGTTAGCGTAATGGCTATGTAGCTGGACTCCCATGTAGTCGACTGCAGTTCACGTCCTGGACCCGGTGGCTTAAAACTCACACCGGGCGCGTGTGCGTGCGTGCCCAAGATCCTGAGAGGATAACGGAGGGGAAGGGATTGCCACGTGGCCATCCCCCCTGGGAGGTGATTTCTCACTTTCTGTCACTCTGTCTCTCTCTGTCTGGTAAGCGCACGTGCCCTATAGCAAAAACCTCTCCGAAAAAAAAAAAAAAGAAAAAATATAATTGAAATGATATCTGGACTTTCTCCCCTCCTCTTCCCCCAAGGAAAGGTTATTTAAAATTCTAAAAGTAACACTTTAAAATTCCTTGTATTTATTTATACTTTTTGCTATAGGGAATATGTGTTTGCCACAGAGTGATAGAGACAGAGACAAAGAGAGAAAGTGAAAAAGCACCCCCTTGAGGAGATAGTCCTTTTCCTCCATTCTCCCCTGAGGATTTTGGGCACTCATGTTTTTCAGGCTACTGGGTTTAGGACTTGAACTGTGTACTTGACCATGTGGGATTCAGCCATTTTAACCACAGTGACATAGGCTGACTCCAAAAGTAATATTTGTATTAGATCAAAATGTGTAACAAGAGCCACTACTATTGATATGTCAGAAATCATGATGTGGCCAGCAGGTGGCATGATGATTAAGGTGCTAGACTCCCACAGAGCTGACAGTAGTTTGAGTCCTGGACCTGGCGGCTTGCTTTCTCACTTTCTCTCTCTCTCTTTCTCTCTCTGGTGAGTTCACGTGCCCTACAGCAAATTAAAATAATAATAAAATAAAATAAATACATTTTAAAATCTTGTTAAAAGATTTCTCTGTGTATTATATCATTTGGTTCATGTAACAACCTTGTGGGCAGAGTTTTTTACAAACCTTAGGGGAGGTTAAGTAACTTGCCCAGGTCGCTTAGTTAATAGGTGGCAGAGGTAGAGCTGAGGCTGGAACTATGATCTAGCTAACTCCAAAGTCCAAGTTCTTAAGTACAGCCATCTCTTTTTTTGGTTTAAGAGACCTTTTCACTACAGAACATGTGAACTTGCCAGAGACACAGAGAGAGAAAAAGTTAATCACCCCCAGGGGATGACCACACTGCTTAATGGTTATGTCTCCTCCATTCTCCTCTCAGGATTTTGGGCATGCACACACATGTGCCCAGCGTGAATTTCAAGCAGCCACGTCTGGGACTCAACTCATGGTCAGCCATGTGGGAGTCCAGTGCCTTTAGTTGGCCTTCAGTGAGTCACCCTATAATTATACAAACCGAGTGTTTACTGTAAAAGTATTTGGAAAATATTTAGTCTATAAAAGAAATAAAATTCCCTGAACTCTCATCTACCAAAAGAAATAATTTGTAATATTGTCTTTCAACCTTTTTCTTTGCAGACCTATCTTTTATAATAAATAAATACAATACACATTTTTGCATAATGCTTAGTGAAAGAAACAAATTACACTGAACAGTCCTACTTTTCAAAAATATGTGGAAATGGGGACCAGCAGATGACAAACATCTACATAAGTTTTTGTTCTATTCTTGTGAATGATTGAATCTATATTGAGCTCCTGTCATATGCCAGCTAAGATGCTAGGCCAAAGAGAGATCATGTTGAGGGGGGAAAAGACATGATCCCATCCTTCAGGGATTTAGCAGTCTAGCCGGGGAGATAAACATTAATCTACTAATCACAAATAAATTTTAAGTACATACTGTGATAAACGAGGAAGACACATGATGCTGACAGCACACACAGAGACCAGTGCTAGTCTGGAGGATTATGGGAATAATATTAGGCTTGATATCTGAATAAAAACTAGGAGCTAGTTGAGCAAAAGGCTGTAGAGAGTATTGGAGGGAGTGTGAACAGTGATTGCAAAAGTCCTGTGCTAGAAAGCAACACAGGCATTTGAAGAACAGTCACTGTAGCTGTAGCAGCTATAGCACAGAAAGCAAGAGGATATAGCAGCTAGACAGGTGGGGGCTGGGAGTGGGTGGCAAGGTGAGGGGAGTTGGGATTGGGCTCTGCAGACCTCACTGAAGACTTGATCCCCACCCTCCTTTTTTTAAGCTTATGTATGTATTTCTTCTATGACCAAGAGGCAGAGAGACAGTATCCTCGACAAGGTCTCAATACTGCCGCCATCCATCCACAACCAGCCTCAGCCAGCCCTGGTCATAGGCATACAGATGCCTGGCACTCTCAGGGAGGTCTCTAGACAGGAACCTGAAATTTTCCCATGTGGGAAATTTTCACAGATCATCAAATTTTACCACCGGTCCACAGCTCCACTCTCTAGTCCCAAAGATCAAGATCTTGATGGTGGCCTAGAATGGGGGTGTATGTGGGGAAAATGGAATGAGGACAACAAACCTGAGATAGTTAGAAGATACTATTCTTTAATAGTTATTTATTTCATTTTATTTATTCATTCATTTATTTTAATTTGACCAGAGAGAGACACACACACAGAGGAAGAGAGGGAAAGTGAGAAAGCAAGCTGCTAAGTCCGGGACTTGTACCATGGTCAACCCTGTGGGAGTGTCCAGTGCCTTAACCACCACACCACCTGCTGGTTCCAAGAAGATATTATTTTGAGGACTAGTGATTGACCAACTGAGGAAGGGCGAGTGAGAAAGAAGTGTCAGGAGGTTGCCCTACAGGACTAGAGACACAGTTTCTGCAATAGGAATAGTGGTAGAGAAGGAAGTTTTGGGGGGGTTACAATCAGGAAGAGGGTTAGAAAACCTTTTTTTCCCCAAAAAAACTAATTTCACAATCTTGCTTTTTTAAAATTTTAAATGTAGTTGTTTAATTTCCACATATTTATGAATTTACAGAATTTCTGTTATTAATTTCTAATTTGATTCTATTGTAATCAGGAAACATACTCTGTATGATTTTAATCTACTGATTCATACAAGAAAAGCCAAGGAAAATCTTTATTTTGTTTTTGTTTTAATCTTCCAGGGCTTAGCATGGCTTGTGATGGGTAAACAGAAGGACTGAAGATAGGTTTACTGGTTATCACCCTCACAGATGAGGGGGAAACACAACTTTGTAATAGGAGGGATTAGACTGTGACCATCTGGCCTCACTGATCCATCTTGGCCCCACTACTGGCATGCACCTATGTGACACAGTACGAAGGACAGAGCATCACCTAGGAAGTATTCTTACCAGAATTACTTAGCCTGAGTCCAATCACCTTTTCAGATTAACTGTCAGCTTATAGAAAATTCAGGAAATAGAGGAACAAGAGAAATGATATCACAAGGAAACCACCTGATATATCCAGAAGGTGGGACACTCTACAGGACAAATTGACCTAGTTTCTTCAACAAGACAATGAAATAAAAAAGGGGTGTGTGTGTTAAAGACAGATTATAAGAGACTTAAAAAGAATAAAAAACAAATACAATGTGTATACTTGTTAAGCCCTAATTCAAATAAACCAGCTATAAAAAGACATTTTTGTGACAACTGGGAAATTTGAATATAGATCAGTGTTAAATTATATTAATAAATTGCTAATCTTGTTATATGTGATAAACTTATCTCTCTGATGCACTTAGAATCTCTGATTTGGGCCCAAAGGGGCTCAGGTAGCTGACTAGGGTGTTGGCAAAACCAAGAGTAGTCACAATCTCCTTGGAATTATCTTAGCAGTGAAGGGTTGACCCTGGAGGAGCTTAGTGGTTACAGGATCTCACGTGGTCTGCCACGTGATTTGAATTCTGGCCCTAGCCACTTGGTAAACATGCTGTATGTGTATGTGTGCATGCCCCAAATCCTAACAGCATGGAGAAATGAAGGAGAAGAGATTGCAGTATGACCATACCCCACTGAGGAGGTGCTTTTTCCTTTTCTCGCTCTCTCTGGGAAACACATGTAACCTTTATACACACACACACACACACACACATATAATATACACACATATTTTATATTATATATAGATGTATATTATATAAAATCTTAGCAGTGGGGAGAAAATCTCTTCTACAAGAATATCTCTGGGTAAGATCTGATCTCTGAAAATTATAGTATGCAGGTCTGGAATTCATAACAATTCTAGTAAGGTCAACAGCTCCTAAAAGACATGTGGATTCATGAGAGTAAAAGTTGTTCTGGACTCAAGTATCTAAATGTTAGGGCTAAGCCTTCTAAATGAATCAATAATATTAGGGTCATGTGTGGGCCTACTTTTCACCTGTTCGGTATCACTGTCCAGGAAGAAACTGACCCTTTCTGTAAGCAGCGTTGATCAGTTCTCTTTCAAAGTTCTTTGCTAGTGCCTAGGAACCAAGTGTGGGAATAGAAGAAACCCTGCATCAGTGAGGGAGATTTTTTTTTGCTTTAGAATAGACTTGTCTGTATATTATACAAGCTGAACTTCCTGCTACTTTGAGAAAAAAAAAAAAAGTTGTGATAGTTCTATAGGATGAAGGTGTCCTGCCTAAATTGATGTACTAGAATTTGGGAGTTATGGAATGGATTAAGAGGGTAGAAACCTGATCTGATTATGTTGTTGAAAAGGTGGGCCTCTGGGAAGTAATTAGGCTTTACGGTGGGGTCCCTTGATTGGATACTTAGGGGTTTATAAGGAGATACGAACACAGACACCTGCACTCTTGCTCTACTCAAGTTCTTGCCATGTGATACTCTGCACCAGTTTGGGACCTCACCAACAGGAAGATACTAGATGCAGCCCCATGACCTCCAAAACTGTGAGCTAAATAAACCTCTCTTAAAAATTACCCAGACTAGGGAGCAGCAGATGGTGTAACAGTTACATTGCTGGACTCCCATGTAGTCAACCATGGATTGAGTCCCAGACCTGGAGGCTTAAGACTCACGCCATCTCTTTCTGCCTCTCTGGCAAGCACATGCACCCTATAAGAAAAATCTCTCTCTTAAAAAAAAAAAGTTACCCAGACTCAGGTATTTCTGTTCTTAGCAACAAAATGGACTAGAACAGATGGTTTGGATTTTTTCTTTTCTGCTAATTTCATAGATGCTATATTGCTCTTCCTAATTATTATCCCAGTAAAATCAACCAGAAATTGAAACCTTGGATCATCACAGTTTGGTTGGCCACCTACCTAGTTCTACTGACCTTGGTCCAGGAACACTGCAGAAAGTGAGGTCCATGAATTTTTATTTAGCTTTCATTTCTCTTACTTGAGGTGAAGTTTACAGTCCCAGATCCTACATAACATTTCTAAGTACTGGGAAAAGAGGAAGAGAAGGAATTTAAATTACTGAGTAACTACTAACTGGTCAGAGATTATACTATTTCACCTATGTTCACTCATTTAATTGGGCTCAATATAACATATTAGAAAAGGATGCTGGCTCTAAAAAAATGAAACCAGAGAGAGAGAGAAAGGGGAAAACAAGAGGATGTGAATCTGGCAAAGTGTTAGTTATAGAATTTAAATGCAGGGTTTAAAGTTATTTTGTACAAGTCTTGATCTTTTGCAATTTTTCTAATACAAAAAATGCTCAAATAATTAAACATAAATATATTATTTAACATGACTACTAGGTATATTTTCAAGAGGAAATAAAAACATACATCTGGGACCAGCAGATGGCATAATGGTTACATCGCTGGACTTTCACGTAGTCGACTGTGGTTCAAGTCCCAGTCCTGGTGGCTTAAAACTCATGCAGGGTGCATGTGAGTGCATGCTCAAGATCCCAAGAGGAGAATGGAGAAGGGATTGTGGCATGGCCATCACCGCTGGAGGGTAATTTTTTGCTTTCTGTCTCTCTGTATCTCTGTGATGAGTGCACACACCCTATAGTAAAAGAACTCTTTCTAAAAAAAAATACATCTGCACACATACACAAAAAGACTTGTACACAAACATTCACAACAGCCTTATTTGTAATAGCCAGAATGCAGAAACAACCAAAAAGTGGATAAACAAAATGTAGTATATCTATATATGAAGTATTATTTGGCATTAAAAAGGACATTTTGATACATGCTACAAGGATGAATTAAGAAAAAAATAACAAGTGAAAAAGCTAGTCATTAAGGATCATATATTTTATGATTCCATTTATTTTTAAATTTTTTTATTGCCAGAGGACACATGCACTTGTCAGTGAGAAAGAGAGAGAGAGAGAATCTTAAAAATTACCCAGACTAGGGAGCAGCAGATGGTGTAACAGTTACATTGCTGGACTCCCATGTAGTCAACCATGGATTGAGTCCCAGACCTGGAGGCTTAAGACTCACGCCATCTCTTTCTGCCTCTCTGGCAAGCACATGCACCCTATAAGAAAAATCTCTCTCTTAAAAAAAAAAAGTTACCCAGACTCAGGTATTTCTGTTCTTAGCAACAAAATGGACTAGAACAGATGGTTTGGATTTTTTCTTTTCTGCTAATTTCATAGATGCTATATTGCTCTTCCTAATTATTATCCCAGTAAAATCAACCAGAAATTGAAACCTTGGATCATCACAGTTTGGTTGGCCACCTACCTAGTTCTACTGACCTTGGTCCAGGAACACTGCAGAAAGTGAGGTCCATGAATTTTTATTTAGCTTTCATTTCTCTTACTTGAGGTGAAGTTTACAGTCCCAGATCCTACATAACATTTCTAAGTACTGGGAAAAGAGGAAGAGAAGGAATTTAAATTACTGAGTAACTACTAACTGGTCAGAGATTATACTATTTCACCTATGTTCACTCATTTAATTGGGCTCAATATAACATATTAGAAAAGGATGCTGGCTCTAAAAAAATGAAACCAGAGAGAGAGAGAAAGGGGAAAACAAGAGGATGTGAATCTGGCAAAGTGTTAGTTATAGAATTTAAATGCAGGGTTTAAAGTTATTTTGTACAAGTCTTGATCTTTTGCAATTTTTCTAATACAAAAAATGCTCAAATAATTAAACATAAATATATTATTTAACATGACTACTAGGTATATTTTCAAGAGGAAATAAAAACATACATCTGGGACCAGCAGATGGCATAATGGTTACATCGCTGGACTTTCACGTAGTCGACTGTGGTTCAAGTCCCAGTCCTGGTGGCTTAAAACTCATGCAGGGTGCATGTGAGTGCATGCTCAAGATCCCAAGAGGAGAATGGAGAAGGGATTGTGGCATGGCCATCACCGCTGGAGGGTAATTTTTTGCTTTCTGTCTCTCTGTATCTCTGTGATGAGTGCACACACCCTATAGTAAAAGAACTCTTTCTAAAAAAAAATACATCTGCACACATACACAAAAAGACTTGTACACAAACATTCACAACAGCCTTATTTGTAATAGCCAGAATGCAGAAACAACCAAAAAGTGGATAAACAAAATGTAGTATATCTATATATGAAGTATTATTTGGCATTAAAAAGGACATTTTGATACATGCTACAAGGATGAATTAAGAAAAAAATAACAAGTGAAAAAGCTAGTCATTAAGGATCATATATTTTATGATTCCATTTATTTTTAAATTTTTTTATTGCCAGAGGACACATGCACTTGTCAGTGAGAAAGAGAGAGAGAGAGAAAGCACTCCCCTCCCTCCCCTCAATGGGACATAGTCATACTGCAATACTCTTTCTTCCATTCCTCCTTCCTGTCGGATTTTAGGCATCTACATATACATGCCAGGTGTTTTTTTTTTTTTTTTTTTTTTTTCTCTTTATTTCTCTTCCTTGGAGTTCACTGATACTGTAGATCAATGAATTGATGTCTTTCATATGATGATATGATATTCTTGGCCATTATCTTTACAATAATTGCTTTGTTCTTATCACTTTCCCTTCCCTTTGATTCCAGTAATACATAAATTAGATCTTTTTAACTGTGTCCCATATATCACTCATGTCCTATTCTGTTCTTTCTGTTCTGTTCTTTCTCTGTGTGCTTTATATGGTTACATCGCTGGACTTTCACGTAGTCGACTGTGGTTCAAGTCCCAGTCCTGGTGGCTTAAAACTCATGCAGGGTGCATGTGAGTGCATGCTCAAGATCCCAAGAGGAGAATGGAGAAGGGATTGTGGCATGGCCATCACCGCTGGAGGGTAATTTTTTGCTTTCTGTCTCTCTGTATCTCTGTGATGAGTGCACACACCCTATAGTAAAAGAACTCTTTCTAAAAAAAAATACATCTGCACACATACACAAAAAGACTTGTACACAAACATTCACAACAGCCTTATTTGTAATAGCCAGAATGCAGAAACAACCAAAAAGTGGATAAACAAAATGTAGTATATCTATATATGAAGTATTATTTGGCATTAAAAAGGACATTTTGATACATGCTACAAGGATGAATTAAGAAAAAAATAACAAGTGAAAAAGCTAGTCATTAAGGATCATATATTTTATGATTCCATTTATTTTTAAATTTTTTTATTGCCAGAGGACACATGCACTTGTCAGTGAGAAAGAGAGAGAGAGAGAAAGCACTCCCCTCCCTCCCCTCAATGGGACATAGTCATACTGCAATACTCTTTCTTCCATTCCTCCTTCCTGTCGGATTTTAGGCATCTACATATACATGCCAGGTGTTTTTTTTTTTTTTTTTTCAAGCTGCTGGTGCTAGGATTCAGGCTGTGGTTGGCCGTCGGGGTATTTGATTCCCTTAATCCCTGTGTCATGGTGCCGGCCTGATTCCATTTATGTAATAGTCCCAACATACGCCAATCCACAGAAACTGCAAGTATTAATAGATTAGCGACTGCCTGGGGTCAGGAGTTGGGAGCAGAGTGATTGTTAATGGATATGGGATTTCTTTCAGGGGAAGCGAATAATGTTCTAAAACTAGATTCTGATGATGGTTTCACAACCCTATAAGTAACTTAAAAAGAATAAAGAAATGACTGAATTGTAAAATTTAAATGAATTAGTTATATGACATATAAAATTATATCTCAAGTTGTTAAGGAATGATGACTCTGGAATCTTGTTTTGGATCCTGCCACTTTCTTAAGACATGTACTTCACCAGTTGGTGGGAATGTAAATTGGTCCAGCCACTGTGGAGAATGATATGGAGGTTCCTCAAAGACTTTCAAATAGAACTACCATATGATCCAGCAATTCCACTCCTGGGTATCTACCCAAAGGACAGGAGAGCACTCAGTCCAAAAAGCGCTTGCACAACTATTTTCATTGCAGCATTATTCACAATTGCTAAGACATGGAACCAAACCAAATGTCCACAAACGGATGAATGGGTTGAAAAATTATGGCACATATACTCCATGGAATACCATTCAGCCATAAAAAGCAACAAGGCCCTGGAATTTGATAGAAATTGGATGAATATGGAAGATTTGTTGCTGAGTGAAACAAGTTAGGCTATTAAAGAGAGACATTTTATGTCTCCATTTGACATATATCAACTGTCTGCACTCTGGTAGAGTTGAAAGACTGGAAAGCATTAAAAATTGTAATGGACACCAGAGTAAAGAGTGTGGGAGGAGAAGAGCATAGGAAAGGAAATTTGGGGGGAAATGAGGAGTTAAGACACTTGTGGGACACAGATAATGTTTTTCATCTGTTGACGAGGATGTGTATAATAGTCTCAACTGGGCTGGACTGAGGTGTAAATCATGCTGGGTAAAGTCTCTTCACAATCTAAATGATATGGGGACCAGCAGTTAGCGTAATGGCTATGTTGTTGGACTCCCACGTAGTTGACTGCGGTTCGTGTCCCGGACCCGGCGGCTTAAAACTCACGCCAGGCGCGTGTGCGTGCGTGCCCAAGATCCCAAGAGGAGACTGGAGGAGAAGGGATTGTGGTGTGGCCATCCCCCCTGGGGGGGGGATGATTTCTCGCTTTCTGTCTCTCGGTGTTTCTGTCTGTCTGTATGGTGAGCACACGTGCACTATGGCAAAAAAAAAAAAAAAAGCCTAAAAAAATATATATATAAATGATGTGTAGCAATTTAATGTATGACTACTAATTTTAAAAATTAATTTAAAAATATGACACCCCCCCCCCAACACACACACAGAAGACTTCGCAAGTTATTTAACTTCTAAACTAGTTTCTATTCTGGAATTATAGTAGTAGTGGGAACCAGCAGGTGGTGTGGTGGTTAAGGCACTAGACACTCCCACGAGGTTGACCATGATTTGAGTCCCAGACCTACTAGCCTGCTTTCTCACTTTCTGTCTCTCTCTCTCTCTCTAGTCAAATTAAAATAAATGAGTGAATAAATTAAGTAAATAATTCTTTTTTTAAAAAAGAAATATAGTACTAGTAATACAACTACTGGGCTTGTTTGGGGGAATAATATGTGATAATCTATATGAAGTACCCATTCTAAGTGCTCAATAGATACTAGCTATTTTTATTGACCATATAACAACCATAGATGTTGGTACTACTTCCATTTTACAGATGAGGACTCTGAGGTCCAGAAAAAAAAATACATTCCTGAGATCATGCATAAACTAGGAGCAGGCATTCTGATAACATATCTGACTATAGAAGCCAGGCTTTTCTACCATGTAATTTTGCCTGCTAACATCAGCATATCTCTTGTGGTACAATACACATTATAGAAGACGCTTTAGAAATTATGTAACTGCATATGTAAGAAATATGCCACCTTTCCCTCTATTCATGGAGTCTTTCTTTCTTCCTTCCTTTCTTTTTTTTTTTTTTGTGTGTGTGTCTGTGAACTCTCCTACTCCTTTTCTCTTCTTGAGATTTTCAGCATTCACATACATGTGCCTGGTGTTTCTCAAGTTGCTGGGTCCAGGACTTGAACCATGGGGCCAGCTATGTGGCATCTGACTGTCTTAACTACCAGGCCACAAAGTCAGTCCTCATGTACTATTTCTGAATGGGACTGAGCCATTTATAGCCAGGTTAATGGATCTAACGGGCAGCACTGATACTTCACAACTTATGTCAATCACTGACATATTTCTTATCTTTACTTCTGCATAAGCTCCTTTAGGGCAGCTAAAGTGCAAGCCACATACTTCAACAGTCAATACTTTTTTTTTCCCCCAATTTATTTATTTGCATTCATTCACTGTACATCATTACAGCATACAAAATGAGATTTTCCATCTAGAGTACACTGTATATTGTCTCAACCAAGCACATCAACAAATATGTTATTCTTAGCAAATGATCTCCCATTTCTTGTTTTCTGTGTGTTTTGCTTTTTCCCCCCATCCTTGGTTCCCTATCTCTTACCCTCTGCCACCTCCTGTTCTCCTCCCACACTGTCTCTGTTATCTATGTTTGCTTTCTATACCATTTTCCCCCCACATTTTATTGAATCACCAAAGACCCTCATCAATCCAAATACCCTCCTAGCAAACACATGTGACACACACATTTCCATGAGCACAAGTCTAACTTTACACATCCTATAAAGTAGCACCTAACTGGGGCTACATATCCTACTGCAGTCATTGAATAGATATATTTTTTTTTCCTGAAACTTTTTTTTGTAACTCAATTTACATTCCTTCCCTAAGTATCATCCCAGCACACAAAATGCTATCTCCCATCCAGTACACACTGCATAGTGACTCATGCACATTACAGAAAAAATAAATTTCCAATTCTAGTTCCTAGAATTATTTCCACCCCTCTGACCCTTTGTCCCTTCCCACCCTCCTCTCACACCATCTCCAGTGTCCAAAATTGTCCTCCATTCCCTTCCCACCCACATTGCATTGATCACACAATTTCCTACATAACCTGACTACTTTCAAAGGTGAGTTCCCTCGTTACTACTAAGAAAACCAGTTTTAACTTAAATCAAAGAACCGCCAAGGAACTTTGCTTAAAGCCCGGAAACAGGTTAGGATTCTGTTCAAATGGTAGGTGCATGAACCTATCAGTCTCATATACTTTTATCTTCTGTTCTGGTTCAATTTTCCTGATTAAATTCTGGGATATAGTATTCAACTCCAGACTTGTCCCTATGATTAAGTTAGCTACTTTCTCAGTTTTTGGACTCTTATTTCCATGTATCTGCGTTTAGTTTTCCTGATACAGCACATCCTTGAGAACTTCTTGGAGGTCTGGTCTGGTGCTGGTAAATTCTTTCAGGTTTTGTTTATCTGAGAATGTTCTTGTCTTTTCTTCCCACCTGAAAGATAATCTTGCCGGATACAGTATTCTTGGCTGAAACTGCTTCTCTCTTAACACTTGGAATATATTTTCCCATTCTCTCCTCGCTTTTATTGTTTCTGATGAGAGATCTGCTGTTAGCCTGATGGGATGTCCTTTGTAGGTAACTTGATGTTTTTCTCTTGCTAATCTTAGTATCTTGTCTTTGTCTGCAGTTTTGGTCAACCTGGCTATAATGTGTCTTGGAGAAGATCTTCTAGGGTTGATTCTATTTGGGGTCCGTTGTATTTCCTGGGACTGGATCTTTGAATGCCTCTCTAGGTTTGGAAAGTTTTCTTGCAGGATTTCCTGGAATAGATTATCAATGCCCTTATGGGTTTCCTCACCTTCTGGAATGCCAATTATCCGGATATTTGGACGTTTGATGGTATCCAGTACTTCTCGCATATTATTCTCAAATTTTTGGGCCATTTTCTCAGTCTTCATGGTGGATTTTTCTAGGCCAGCCATTTTCTCCTCTACATCTGAGATTCTATTTTCTGAATGATCTAGTCTGCTTTTAATACTTTCCAGGGAAATTTTTACTTCTTGTGTTATAGACTTCATCTCTAGCAGTTCCGTTTGAGTCTTTTGTAAAGTGTGTAATTCCTCTTTTAGATCTTGCAGGAATTTCCTCATCTCTTGGAACTCGTCAATTTCTTTCTCCTTTCTCTTTAGCAGTTCATTATCTCTCTTCTCTTCCATCTCTGTTAGCTTAGACATTATGAATGATCTGAATTCCTTATCAGACATTTCCATGATTTTCACCGAACTGCTTGTGGATGAAGAGTTACTCTTTTCCCTAGGAGGAGAGGTATTTTCTTGTTTTCCCATGTTTCTCGTGATCCGGCGGTGATTTCTTGTCATCTGATGAATGTTGTGTTTTTTTCAAATTCTTGAAGTGCAGCCTTAATGTTCAGGAGCAAGCAGACAGAGGTGATCCAGAAACTCTTTGCTGTTCTATTGTGCTTGCGCTAGCTCGTTTGTTGGAGGCTGAATTATTAGTAGAAAATCTTCATTCCCTTAAAAATCTAGTTCACTGTAGCCATGTGGAACCTTGTCCTGAAGGCCCGTGGCTTCTTCTGCCAACAGTCAATACTTTTAATACAACTATTGATTTTCCTACAGATTATGTACTTCATGCTTTACACAAGTGAGAGAATAAGATATACAACTAAAGAGTTAAAGTCCTCCTTGCTCTAGAATTAGGCTAAAAGCCATAATAACCCTAATCGATTTTATTTTAAGAGAGATTTTTGCTATAGGGCATATATGCTCACCAGAGAGATAGAAAGTCAGAAATCACCCCTAGCAGGGATGGCCACACCGCAATCCCTTCACCATTCTCCTCCTGGGATTTTGAGCATGCACACACACGCATCTATTGTGAGTTTTAAGCTGCTGGGTCCGGTACTCAATCCACAGTTAGCTATGTGGAAGTCCAGTGACATAACTGTTATGCCATCTGCTGGTCCCATAACTCTTATTGATTAAACTATAAATTACCACCACTTACTTACAAAGAGTACTGAAAATTCCCATTTAATCACTTTTCCCACACTCTCTTCCCCTAACCATATACAAGCATAGCTGGGATTTTCCTGTTTCTTCCTTAAACTCATTAACTAATGTCCGAGTAAAATTAACGATCTAATACAGAATGTACATTAGCTGCATAAATGGCTTACATTGTGAAAAGTCTTGTAGCTGCCATAGGGAAAAAAGTCCCACTGAGTATTTAAACTTAGAAGCCTGGCCCACCACACCCTTGATACTTGAGTTTTACATGTCCCTGGAGGAAAACTACATGCCTGGGACTCAGTGTTAGGCACACACTAAGCATTCAGTACTGTGAATGTTTACTGAATGAATGACTGAAAGTGTCCCCTTTCCCGTGTTTCTTGCTCTGATTGCCAACATTTTATACTAGAATTCTCCTTTTTCCAGACAGATTTAAGTTCCACTATGTGGACTAGGGGAAATGCTTGTGATGAGAAGGAGGGCTGTTTGACAATCAGCACAATTATAGAAAGAAGAAAGTGAAGGGATTTGCAATTAGGGTTCTTTTATGCTAAGATATTATCTTAAGATTTGAACTCTGTGTAGGTCAATTTTCTCTCTCTTCTGTTCATGGTATGTTCTCAAATCTATTTAGTCCTTTGTTAATGTATGTCCTTCAAAGTGAAAGGTAAGGCAAAACAAGAGGCATATCTGTTACCAAAAATTTTGAAAAAACCTAACTCAGAGTACAGGTCCTATTGAGTAAAGGTCAATGATGTCATCTTTGACAGCAACACTTTAATGCCCTCAAAGAACCTGAAAAAGTGATGAGCCTCCCAGATAATTCCTGGAAGAGGCAAAAGAAATCTCCAGACTCTAAATGAGGCAGGGTATTTTACTGTAAAAGCTAGAAACACAGGACTTCATAGATCCTCCCCTGCTCACATGAAAGTTTATTTACCTGTTTAATAACTTTTTAATGGAATACTTTCTATGCGCTACAAACTCTATTTTAGATGCTGGACATCCAAATTTAGGGATGGAAAAAATGTGAAGCATGCAGAACATCAGGAGATACTCAGAGGAGGAAGTTGCAAGAGATGCTAGTTAGCATCTCTCAAGCCTTTAAGATTGCTCTCTATCCCTTTACAGATCATGATGTCCAAGCCCAGAACCAGTAGATTTGTCTGACTGGACAAAGTACAGACCAGCTTGGTATGTTCAGCTCTCAGGCTACGTCACACCTGGTGCAGCTGCCTACTAGTAATGCCCAGGACTGTTCAGTCGAGGACAAATTGGCAATGGAAGAGATTGAACTTTACCTCAGACCCTTGAAAAGCACTGGTCTACCTCACACTCTTTTTACTCTGTCTCTTGTTCAGTCTGTCAGTCATTTTAACTTGGCACCTGCCCTCCCCACACTACTGACCGTGCCCCAGGAAAGGTCACTAGCCTCCCGAGAGCCAAATTCAGTGGGCTCTTTCCTGTCATCATATGTGACATCTCATTTGGTACCTCTAATAACATCACAGGTGTGTTGTCCTCCTACCTCGTTGACGTTCCGTCTTCTTTCCAAGCTTCTCTTCCATTCATGGTTGGTCCTTTCCTCCTGCTACACTCACACACCATTTTGCTAGCCATCATATTGATGTTCCATGGCTTAAACTATATACTATTGACTCCCAAATCTCTACTATCAGGTTATAAATATGACAGTATATTCATGTGCTTAGAATATTTTCAAAAGATACCAGTGTGGTTCGAGACCCAGAACTGGTGGCTTGCTTTCTCATTTTCACTCTTTCTCTCTGGTGAGTGCATGTGCCCTATAGCAAGTTAATTTTTTTTAATTAAAAAAATTATTTGAAAAATAAAATCCAAAAGCAAGATAAACAGAAAAATCCATCTTTTTTCATTTTTCAAAATTATACATTATTCAGCCCTAGAAACTATTTTTATTCTAAATAAAATCTCATATGGAATTCCAATATGTAAAACAAAATAAAAGCTATTTCTTTGATTGAGATGGATGTGAGAGGTCTTGTGCTCTTTTACTTCCTGGAGCTTCCCAAGTCATTGCTAAGCCATAGTTTCCTTCTTTCTTTCTTTCTTTCTTTCTTTCCTTCCTTCCTTCCTTCCTTCCTTCCTTCCTTTCTTTCCTTTTTCCCTTTGGAGAGGTTTTTGCTATAGGGGGCGTGCACTTGCCAGAAATAGGGGGAGAGAGAGAAAAACAGAAAGCGAGAAGTCACCGCTCAGGGGAATGGCCACGCTGCAATCTTTTCTCTATTCTCTTGGGATCTTGGGCATACATGCACATGTGCCCGGCGTGAGTTTAAGTCACTGGGTCCAGAACTCGAATTGCAGTTGACTACATGGGAGTCCAGCGACATAGCCATTTGTACTACCACCTGGAAACTAGTGTGATCTTTCTCCTTTATTTTTATTTGGTTTTGTATTTCTTTCTTTCTTTCATGAGTGAGCGAGAAAGGGAGAGAAACAAAGAGAAAAAGAAAGAAGTACAACACCCTCAATAGGGTCCTAAAAGCACAATCCACCTCCAGTTTCAGCCAGCTCCAGTTCACGGGCATGCGTGTGCCCAGCATGTGCAGGGAGGTCTCTGGGAATGAACCCAGACTTTCTCAGCCTCTTTCAACTGATTACTACTGTACTGGCAACCAGCCCCAACCACAGGGTTTCTTAATCAAGCATCTCTGGATCCTCAAGGAATCCATGGAAAGAATTAAAGGAACTGATCAAAGTACAGACCGTTTTGCTTATGTCCAACTCTCAGGGCACATCATACGTGGTGCAGGTGCCTATTAGATTATGTCTTTAACTAATTATTGACAAAAATCTAGCATTTCTTCAGTTATGAATATAGGCAATAAACTAATTACAGCAGCAGTACCTATGGCTATATCACAAACAGAAATCACTGGCATATTCATGTCATGTTTCATTGTTGCAGATTAAGTATCACTTATATTTATCTATACATTATGATGGGACTGCCACTAGATATTGTTATGTAATATGTTAATAAAGAAGTATGCACTTTATGGTATAACAAATTATACATATATTTATGTGTATACATATTTTTATTTCTAGTGTACCTATGCTCACAAGAGAAGACAGAGAGAAAGCATCCCACCATGGAGCATGGCCACACCACAATAATTTTCCCTCTATTTCTCCTTTCTCACAGAATTTGGGGTATGCATGCACATATGCCTCATGTGGTTTTCAAGCTACCAGAGTTGGGTTTTGAGCCATGGTTGGTCATGTGAGGATCCCAATGCACAGCACTTACCACTGTGCTATGAGACCAGCTCATGAGTATCTATTTTTTTTTTTTGAGAGAGAGATTTTTGCTATAGAGTGCGTGTGCTCACTGGAGAGACAGAGAGACAGAAAATGAGAAATCACCCACTAGAGGCGATGGCCACGTCTCAATCCCTTTTCCTCCATTCTATTTTCAGGATCTTGGGCACACATGCACACGTGCCCGGTGTGAGTTTTAAGCCGCTGGGTCGGGTACTTGAACCGCGTTAGCTATACGGGAGTCCAGCAACCATTACACCATCTGCTGGTCCCATGAATATTTTTAGTTCCTTTCTCTCATGAGTGAGAGACAGAGATAGGAAGATAAGCACTCTCAACAGGGTCTCACACAGAGATTGCCCTCCCCAAGCCTTCTGAGACAGTTAGGGTCACAGGTGAGCACGCCTAGTGTATACAAGTCAACCAGGAACCCAACCTGCAATTTTTCATAGGCATCAAGCATTGCTTGAACTGTGTGTTACTACTGTGTCACTTAGCCAGCCCTATATATTGGGTTGTCGGCCAAGTCCCATTTTTGCATAGAAAAACAGAAAAACACATCATGACTTTCCCGATGACTTAACATTATTAGTTTTAAAACATTCTGAGAAGGCTAGACTGCAAAGGAGGTCTTTGGAAAAGGTTAAGTCCTGAAGAAGCTCCAGGGTTCCATAACAGTGACCAATGTGGAACACAGAGCTCCCAAAGTAAGGTTTCTACTTTGGCCTTAGGCTTTCTCTAAGATGATTTAATGGATGTGGTGGTAAGTACTCCCTCCTCCTTTTCTTAGAGAGATTTTTGCCATCCTCCAGTTCCATTTCCCATTGGATCTGAACCTGGTCTTGGTGGTCATAAAAGGAGGGAAAGGAATACTGAAGCTGGCCTCTGGTGTAGGGTAGCCTGGCTGCACCCTGGGGCTGGTTTTAGACACCCTCCAGCAAGGCTAAGTTCTGGCCTTGTTTCTTCCCTGAAGACAGTAGTGCAGGGCCTGTGTTCCTGTGTGAGTCACCTCTGCAGAGTTGGGAGACACGGGAAGAGGCAGCAGAAGGAAAGGCAGAGTTTCTGGTGGAAACAGCTAATGTTGTAGCTGTAAGTGGCCAATAAGACTCTGGAGGGACTTAGCAGTTGGTCTAACGGGTATGTCACTGGACTCCCATGTGGTCAACCGTAGTTCGAGTCTTAGACCCAGTGGCTTAAACTCACACTGGGCACGTGTGCATGCGTGCCCAAGATCTTAGAGGAGAATGGAGAAGAAGGGATTGCAGCGTGGCCATCCCCCTGGGGGGTGATTTCTCGCTTTCTATCTCTCTGTCTTTCTCTTTCTGAAGAGCGCACGTGCCCTATAGGAAAAAAAAAAAGACTCTGGGGAAAAAAAAAGATTTTTGCTGTAGGGTGCATGCACTCACTGGAGAGACAGACAAAAGGTGAGAAACCTCACCAGGGGAAATGGCCATGTTGCAATTCCTTTTCCTCCAGTCTCCTCTCAGGATTTTGGGTATGCATACACATGCACCTAGTGTGTTTCAACCCTCTGGGTCTGAGACTTGAACTGTGGTTGGCCATGTGAGAGTCCAGCAGCATAACAATTCCACCATCTGCTGGTCCCAATAAGTACCCTTTTTATTCCTGACATTAAGGAGACATTCTTTGTGAAAAAAGAGCTTGTTGAAACTTCATTTCAAATAATAATTCTAGAGGCCAGCAGGTGGCATGGAGTTAAGGTGCTGGATCCCACGTCACTGTCTGTGCAGTTGAGTACAGACCTGACAGCTTTAAAATCTCATGTGTCCGTGTGTGCGCAAAATCTTGAGAGGAGACTTGAGGAAAAGGGACTGTGGTGCAGTCATGCCCCCAACCATCCCCCCACACAAACCTGCACTAAGCACACATGCCCTGCAGCAAACTGAAAATAAATAAATAAACAAATAAATAAAAACACAACTCACTTCTAGGAAAACTTTTCTCTCTTGGATTTGTTTTCCTACAATCCAATTGCTTATCACTGAAAACATATTAGTTCATAGGCCTTTTTTTTTTTTTTTTTTTTTAAGTTTTTTTGCCATAGGGCACATGTGCTCGCTGAAGAGAGAGACAGACAGACAGAAACACTGAGAGGGAAAGTGAGGAATAACCCCTCACAGGGTATGGCCATGCTGCAATCCTTTCTCCTTCATTCTCCTCCTGGGATGTTGGGCATGCATACACATGCACCCAGTGTGATTTTCAAGTCACTGGGTCTGGGACTCTAACCACAGTCAGCCATGTGGGAGTCTAGCGACAAAACTACTATGCCATCTGCTGGCCCCTCACAGGTCTATTTTCTCTCTCCAGCTGGATTATAACATTACCTTTGAGGGAACCAGTAGATGGTGTAATGGTTACATCACTGGACTCCCACATGGCTGACTGTGGTTCGAGTCCTGGACCTGGTGGTGTTTCAAGTTGGGAGCATGTGCATGTGTACCCAAAATCTGGAGGAGGATGAATGAAGAACAAAGAATTGTGGTGTAGCCATTCCACCTTGGTGGTGATTTCTTGCTTTCTCTCTCTCTGTCCCTCTCTCTTTGGTGAGAGCACGCAATGTATAGCAAAAATCTCTCTTTAAAAAAAGGGGGGAGAGGCCAGCAGGTGGCATGGTGGTTAAGGGCACTGGGTTCCCACAGGGCCGACCAGAGTTCAAGTCCTAGACCTGGCAGCTTGCTTTCTCATTTTCCCCATCTCTCTCCTCTCACTCTGTCCTCTCTGATCAAATTAAAATATATAAATAAATAGAGACCAGCAGTTAGTGTAATGGATATGTCGCTGAACTCCCATGTAGTCGACCATGGTTCAAGTCCTGGACCCAGTGACTTAAACTCATGCTGGGCGCCTGTGTGTGTGCCCAAGATCCTGAGAGGAAAATGGAGGAGAAGGGATTGTGGCATGGCCATCACCCCTGGGGGTGGGGGTGATTTCTCACTTTCTGTTTCTCTTTCTGGTGAGCGCATGCGCCTACAGCAAAAAAACTCTCAAAAAAATAAGTAAATAAATAAAATTAAATTTTTAAGAAAAAAGTAACTTTGGGAAGTTTATTTCTTTAGATGGCTGGAATAGCATTCTACAAATAGATGCTCAATATGCATTCTTAATGAATGTAAGGTCTTCCAGAAACGTGAATTCATTTACCATGAAAAGATTAAAAATCGATATGATTGGGACTGGCAGGTGGCATGGTGGTTAAAGGCACTGGATTCCCACATAGCTGACCATGGTTCAAGTCCAAAACCTGGTGGCTTGCTTTCTCACTTTCTGTCTCTCTCTTTTTCTGTCTCTCTCGGATCAAATGGAAACTAATAATAAAGCTAAATAAAATAATTTAGAAAATCAATGTGATTAAGTTTATCCTTAGAAAGTGTAAAAAGAGAGACCTTTGGGGACCAGCAGATGGCATAATGGCTATGTCACTGGACTCCCACATAGTCAACCACAGTTCGAGTCCCGGACCTGGTGGCTTAAACTCACACCAGGTGTGTGTGTGTGCGTGCCCAAGATCCTGAGAGGAGAATGGAGGAGAAGGAATTGTGGCGTGGCCATCCCCCCTGGGGGGTGATTTCTCGCTCTCTGTTTCTCTGTCATTCCCTATCTTTCTGGCGAGTGCACATGCCCTATAGCAAAAACCTCTCAAAGAAAAAAGAAAGAGAGAGACCTTTGATTCTGGATAGTACTTGTAAAAATAATTAAGATATTATGTTTATAAATAGCTTTTACTTGCTTGTAAGGATTAAAATCTTCCTCAATAGAAGTGATCTTTCAGATGACCTGAAAATACCATTTTCTATTAGCAGCAAAAGTAGGCCAGGCTTCCTCTAATGACCAGATTATGTGATAAAGAACACTGCTAGATTAAGTTTTTTCTAAAATCTCTGATTCAGGAATTCAGCTATGGCTTATAAAGACAGACAAGTTTTACAATGAAAGTTCAAGAACAGAGTAACGAAAAATATAACCATGATTTTAAAAATTATAGGATCTTTTTGGGCCAGCAGGTGGTATAGTGGTTAAAATTCTGGACTTCTACATGGCCAACTGCAGTTTGAGTCCTGAACCCAATGGCTTGAAACTCATGCTGCGCCTGTGTGTGTCTGTCCAAAATCCTGAGAGGAGAATGGAGAAAGGACTGTGGTATGGCCATTCCCCCTGTAGGGTTATTTCTTGCTTTCTGCCTCTCTCTCTAGTGAACACACATGCCCTATAACAAAAATCTCTCTTAAAAAAAAAAATTAGGCTCTTCCATTCCAAGAATGTTATAGCTGTTTATGGTCATTTAAAATATTCTTACTGGGCAAGCCCCTGGCCTGGTAATTAAGAGTGCTGGATCCCATGTGACCAATGGTGTTGTTGGAGTCCCAGACTTAGCTGATTGAGAAACATGCCAGATGCATATGCGCGCATGCCCCAAATCCCAAAAGGATAGAGAAACAGAGAAGGAACTGTGACACAACTATGACCCATAGGGTGGTGCTCTCTTCCTCTCCCTCTCTCTGTCTCTTTCTCTCTCGTGAGTATGCACATGCCCTCTGGGGAAATTGAAAAAATTTTTTTATCTATTGAAACCACTATTATACAAAAACTGCTGCTACTCAGGCTTAAAAGTTCAAATACTGGACCTATGCCTTTTTAGTCAACAATTTATCTCACGCTATTAAAATGTTATCTTCATTAAAACGTTCTTTTTTCTTTCCAGAAACATTTATAAATTTCCTGTTCAGTATTTTTTTGTGTCAATTTGATGCTTAGATTATTTAAAATATTAGGAATACTAAAAATAGTCATTTTTCAAATAATGATTAAAGCTTTGCACTCTTTCAATTATGAAATCAATAAATTTCTGTCAATTCTCCTATGTAACTCTCAAATACACCTACTCCAAATGTACCTGCTATTTCCTTGATTCAGGTCTTTTAACTACCTCATTTCTTCCTTCTTCTACACATTATCACAGAATGATCAGATTTGTTTCAGAAAGATCACGTCACTCTTCTGCTTAAAATCCTGCACCAGCTTTTCAGCACACACAGGTTTCATGTTTCAACTTGTAACTCAGTATTCATGGGTCTTTGTGATCTGGCTCATACCCAACTCTCCCACACTTCTCTCATCACAGAGCTTCATGCTTGACTCAGCTGTAATCAACCACTTGCAGGAACTTTGCACAGCTCTTCTTTCTCCAGAACAATCCTTTCATCTTGATTTCTAGTGAACTCTATCATCCTTCATAATCCAGTTCAAACATTACTTCTTTTTTAAAAAGAGAATTATTTTATTCATCATTATTATTTTTAAAATTTGACCAGAGACAGAGAGAGAGAGAGAGAGAAGGAAAATGAGAAACAGGCTGCCAAGTCTGGGACTTGAACCGCGATTGGCCATGTGGGAGTCCAGCGCCTCAATTACTACACCGACCTACTGGCCCCTCAAACATTACTTCTATAAGATCTTCTCCAAGCCCACTCTAATTCCAAAGTTAATTACTCCTTCTTTTAAATCTATCATTGTACTTACTGTAGCATATTAAAATTATTTGTTTATATGCTTGCCTTTCCTATTTCACAATAAGCATTTTGAGAGCAAGAAAAGTGCTTCATGTTTGTTTACCTGAACTGAATTTGATCTAATGGGAAACACAGATGAGATGTTTCCAGAGTAATTCATAGTGGCCAGGATGATCATATTTCTCCACAGCAAATATAAATCTTATGTTTCTTTAATCATGGGGATTCCCAGACCTTCTTAGAATAGCAGACAAAATGCAAATACTCTCTTAAATTTTAAGGAAATCTTTTAAGAATTATCTTATTTAACTTTATTTATTTATTATTTCTTTAATTTGACCAGAGAGGGACAGAGTGAGAAAGAGAGAAAGTAAACAAGCAAACCACCAGGTCCAGGACTTGAACTGCGGTTAGCCATGTGGGAGTCCAGTGCCCTTAACCACCACACCACCTGCTGGTCCCAAGCTCTCTTAAGTTAAAGAAAGACTAAGCCAAGGCTTGGTCTGCATAACATGAGCCGAATTAAGTAAATATCACCTTTTCTTCAAATATAGTTTCTGGCTCAATGCAATATATTGGTTCGTTGGAAAAGGCATGACATATTTTTCTATGCAAAACTGTGTCATGACTTTTCCGATGACTGTGTGTGTGCATATAACACACACACACACACACACACACACAATTTATATTTTAGGGAATTTTAAAAAAATCATTTATTTAATTCATTTGAATTGTTGTTGTTGTTGTTATTATTATTAATTTGACCGGAGAGAGAGAAAGGGAAAGGGAGAAAACGGCCAGGTCTGGGACATGAACCATGGTCAGCCATGTGGGAATCCAGTGCCCCCAACCACGCCACCTGCTGGCCCCTCCATGTCTTTTTTTAAAGTTTATTTATGATCAAGAGTATGTACACAAGAAAGACACACCCTTTACCTCATCTCATGCTGCAATCTCCTTCCCCTTGCCCTCAAGCTCATCAGGATCCTGGGTGCCACCACACAAGCCTTGCGTGTTACAGGTGGACAGAGAATCTGAGCCACCAGTTTGCCATGTGGTTCATCATGCTACTGCCTGAGCCACTAAGCTTGGGCGATTATGTTTCTTTTAAATCTTCTAGCAGGCATAAAGTAGAACAGAGAATGGTCAACTTCCACTGTGGACCAGGAATTAGCATCTATTAAACTTTATCATACAAATACTAGGAAAAAAGTAGAATATTGATATACTAGAAATTAGTTCATTTATAAAATAATCCCTTTGGAGAAACAGAAAAATTTGTACAAGGATTGCCCACTATCAATTCCCAATGTAACAAAGGTAGGTAGCACAAAAATACAGGAAAATTTAGTGGCTTCAGTTGTTTACAGAGGCGTCTGCTATGGCCAATCACAGTTTGAATCCCAGACCTGGAGGCTTAAAAATCATCCCAGGTGCTTGTGCACAGAGGTCCAAAATCCAGGAGGAGAATGAAGAAGTGACTGTGGTGTGGCCATACCCCTTTAGGGGGTGATTTCTCACTTTCCCTCTCACTGTCTCTCTTCAGTGAGCACACAGGCCCGATGTAAAATTAATAAATAAAAAACTTTTTTTAAATATTAAAAAAAAAAAAAGGGACCAGCAGTTGGCATAATAGCTGTGTCACTGGATTCCCATGTAGTTGACCACAATTTGAGTCCTGGACCCGGTGGTTTAAATTCTCACACTGAGCGCATGTGCATGTTTGCCTGAGATCCTGAGAGGAGAACGGAAGAGAAGGGATTGTGGGGGGATTTCTTGCTTTCTGTCTCTGTCTCTGTCTTTCTGGAGAGCACAGGCACTCTATAGCAAAAACTGCTCCAAAAAAAATAAAAAAAAATCCACAAATGACAAATATTTATGGTCAACAGGACTAAGTCATATAGCAAGCATTTAGGTCATAATTTTCAAGAGCCAAATCTGTTCCTCTTTGACTAGAGCCACAGAGTTCTCTGTGGGATGAAAAATACCAATGCATCTGCACTAAATTACATTTGGGGTAAAATCTTCCCTCTTACCAGCATATACATGTAACCTAAACCAGTTTTAACTATGGGAAGCTCCCTATTAGTTTACAATAATTTAACAAAAGTAATTTACAGAATTTAAAATTAGCTCATTTGTTCTTTCTGTATTTTGCCGAGGTTCACAATAAATATTCGTCTTTTTTTGGGTAAAAATAAATTACAATGGTATTTAAAGAATTACCCAGAGAACTAGCAGATGGTGTAATGGGTAAGTGGCTGGACTCCCATATTGTTGACCTCAGTTCAAGTCCCGGCTTAGAACTCATGATGGATGCATGTACATGCGTGCCCAAAATCCTGAAAGAAGAATGGAGAAGGGACTGTAGCATGGCCAGCCACCCTGGGGAAAGATTTCTCACTTTTCCATCTCTCTGTTTCTCCAGCAAGCACACGTGCGCTATAGCAAAAATCTCTCTTTAAAAGAAAAATTACCCAGAAGACCATTAATGATATTACCATAGACCGTTTTTGATGTTTTCCTATAAGAATATCACTATATGGGACCAGCAGGTGGCATGGTGGTTAAAGGTGCTGGACTCTCACATAGCTGACTACAGTTCAAGTCCTGGATCTGGTGGCTTGCTTTCTTACTCTCTCTTGTTCTCTGATGAAGTTGGAAAATAATAATAATAATAATAAAGTTAAGTAAAAGAATTATTTTAAAAAAATAATCTCTCTCCATATATATATATATCTGTTAAACCTGAAGCTTTTTTTCTAGCTCATTTATTCTATATGTTACAAAAAAGAAACCTGAATGAAATAAAACACCCAGCTCAGAGCCATAAACTTTTTTGTTGTTAGTGGCAATAATACTGAATGACAATTTAATTAAACTCAAAACATTTTTCTTTCTTGTTTCAGAAAAATTGCCAGAGGACATGTATAGTCACTACAGAGAAACAGAAAGAGAGAGAAAGAGGGAGAAAGCCCCCCCGCCCCCACCCCATGGAGCATGGTCATGCTGCAGTGCCTTCTCCATTTATCCAGTCTGTCAGGATTTTCAGCACACACACATGGCATGAATTTTTTTTTTTTTTTTTGAGAGGTTTTTGCTATAGGGCGCATGCACTCGCCAGACAGACAGAGGCAGAGAGATAGAAAGCGAGAAATCACCCCCCAGAGGGGATGGCTACGCCACAATCCCTTCTCCTCCATTCTCCTCTTGGGATCTTAGGCACGCACGCACACATGCCCGGTGTGTTTTAAGCCACCAGGTCTGGGACTCGAACCATGATCGACTACGTGGGAGTCCAGCGACATAGCCATTACGCTAACTGCTGGTCCTGACACCTGGCATGATTTTCAAGGTACTGGAGCCAATATTCCAATCATAGTCAGCTATGTGGGATCTGGCTCCCTTAACCATTAGGCCATGGGCTGGCTGGCCACCAAAACTTTTTTTCTACAGTCAGGACTCAAGACACCTATTTAATTCAGTAACCTAGCTTTTCTTTTTTTTTTCTTGGAGAGGTTTTTGCTACAGGGCACGTGCGCTCGCCAGACAGACAGAGAGAGACAGAGAGATAGAAAGCGAGAAATCACACCCCAGGGGGGATGGCCACACCGCAATCCCTTCTCCTCCATTCTCCTCTTGGGATCTTGGGCATGCACACACACGTGCCCGGTGTGAGTTTAAGCCACCGGGTCCGGGATGCGAACCACGGTCGACTACGTGGGAGTCCACCGACATAGCCATTACACTAACTGCTGGTCCCAGTAACCTAGCATTTTTAAAAAAGTGCTACACTATATTAAATACAAAGGTTTTTTGTTTGCTTGTTTGTTTTTAGTTTTGCTATAAGGTACATGAGCTTGCTGGAGAGAGAGAGAAAGGGAAAGTGAGACCTTAACCCCTGGAAGGGGTGGTCACATTGCATCCTTCTCCTCCATTCTCCTCTCAGGATTTTAGGAACATACATACATGCATCTGATGTGTTTCTCAAGCCACTGGGTCCGGGAATCCAATGGTACAGCTGGCCATGTGGGATCCAGCTGCCTTAACTTCCAAGCCACCTCCTGGTCCCAACATTTTTCTTTAGCAGGTAGATTTTTATCTTTTTTTTTTTTTTTGGAGAGGTTTTTGTCATAAGGCATGTGCACTTGCCAGACAGAGAGAGACAGAGAGACAGAAAGTGAGAAATCACCCTCCCAGGGGGGATGGCCATGCCGCAATCCCTTCTCCTCCATTTTCCTCTCAGGATCTTGGGCACACACGCACAAGCACCCGGCGTGAGTTTTAAGCCACTAGGTCCGGGACGTGAACCGCGGTCGACTACATGGGAGTCCAGCGACATAGCCATTACGCTAATTGCTGGTCCAGGCAGGTAGATTTTTAAATAAAAGCAAAAAATAAGGAAGAAAGGATTGCTAAGTCAGTTTCCTAATATTAAATGTAACAACTATTTAAAGTATATAGATTTATAATAGTAAAAATTATAAACAATTATTCTTCACTTTAAAAACCAGTTAAGCCTATGGGAACCAGCAGTTAGCATAATGGCTATGTCGCTGGACTCCCACATAGTCGACCACGGTTTGAGTCCCGGACCCGGTGGCTTAAAACTCAGGTCAGGCGCGTGTGCGTGTGTGCCCAAGATCCCGAGAGGAGAATGGAGAAGGGATTGCAGCGTGACCATTCCCCCTGGGGGGTGATTTCTCACTTTCTGTCTCTCTTGTCTCTTTCTCTCTGTCTGGAGAGCGCATGTGCCCTACAGCGAAAATCTCTA
>NW_006159844.1:5961804-5967804 GCF_000334495.1 Tupaia belangeri chinensis | reverse complement strand
CCCCATTAAAAAAAATCTCTAAAAAAAAAAAAAAATTTTTTAATTTTATTCATTAAAATTTTTTTTTTTTTCGGAGAGGTTTTTGCTATAGGGCATGTGTGCTCACCAGACAGAGAGAGACAGAGTGTCAGAAAGCGAGAAATCACCCCCAGGGGGGATGGCCATGCCGCAATCCCTTCTCCTCCATTCTCCTCTCGGGATTTTGGGCATGCACGCACATGCGCCCAGTTGAGTTTAAGCCACCGGGTCCAGGACTCAAACTGCGGTCGACTACATGGGAGTCCAGCGACATAGCCATTACGCTAAATGCTGGTCCTGATTTATTAATATTCTTCTATTTGATGAGAGAGAGCTAGAGGGAAAATGAGAAAGCAAGCCACCAGGTCTGGGACTCGAACTGTAGCTGGCCATATGGGAATCCAGCACCTTAACTACAAGTGCCACCTGATGGCTCCAAAATCTAAATATATTTCAAATTAGGAACATGGTTAACACCAGTTTGTTAGCTTCTCATCCCTCTGCCCTCATATAAAAGACTTTACAAACAGAAACCACAGGACCAGCAGATGGCTGCTGCTGGACTCCCATGGAGTTGATTATAATTAAAGTCCTGGACTCAGTGGCCAGCAGATGGAGTAGTGCTTACACAGCTAGACTCCCACATGGTTGACTGTGGTTTGAGTCTCAGATCTGACAGCTTAAAACTCACACCAGGCACGTGTTCAAGTGTGCCCACGATCCCAAGCGGAAAAAGGATGAGAAAGGACTGTGGTGTGACCATCCCCCCTGGGGGGTGATTTCTTGCTGTCTCTCTTTGTCTCTCTGGCAAGCACATGCACCCTACAGCAAAAATTTGTCTAAAAAAAAAAAGCCCTGAACCTGGCAGCTTAAAACTCATGCTGGGTGCATGTGCATGTGTGCCCAAAACCCCTAGAGAAGGGTAGAGGAGAAGGGATTTTAGTGTGGCCATCTCCCCTGGGGTGTGACTTCTCTTTCTGTCTCTTTCTGGCGAGTGCACATGCCCTAGAGAAAAAAAAAATCTTTTTTTTAACTCAACAAGCTGTTTTTTGGGTGGTGCTGGAACAAGCTGCATTAGAGGGAAAGGCCCTCATAGCAGATCTCCTGAGACAGTGGCATCGGCCACCACCCAGAAAGGGGTGAGGGCAATGGTACTCCCAGTGGAGAGGGAGAACTGCAGAAGGGGTTACATGCCTAGATGATGTCACTCAGCAGCTAAATGGGTAGTGTCTAGCAAAAAAAATTTGTCTTAAAAATAAAAAGGGACCAGCAGATGGTATAATGGCTATGTCGCTGGACTCCCATGTAGTTGCCCGTGGTTCAGGTCCTGGACCCGATGATTTAAACTCACACTGGGCGCGTGTGCGTGCGTGCCCAAGATCCCAAGAGGAGAATGGAGGAGAAGGGATTGTGGCATCCTCCCGGGGGTGATTTCTCACTTTCTGTCTGTCTTTCTGGTGAGTGCACACGCCCTATAGGAAAAACCTCTCAAAAAAATAAAAAGCCAGAAACCACATAAATTTAAAATTCTATATAGTTCTTTGTAAAATGTCACGAGTAAAGGAAATGTCACTTTGTTACTCTCATTCTTCAATCAATTGCTGTTCTACTTTTTTTAGTTGCCAGAAGGTGTGTGCTTGCCAGAGACAGAGACAGGGAGGGAGGGAGCGGGAGAAAGCTCTCTCCAGTAGGCCATGGTCATGCTGTAATCCCTTTTCCACCATTTCTTCAACCTGTTGGGATTTTAGGCACACATGTATATGTACCTGGCATGTTTTTTTCAAGCCTCTGGGGCTGGGATTTGAACCATAGTTGGCCTTATGGGATCTAGCTCCCTTAACCACTAGGTTATGGGCCAGCCCATCAGTTGCTATTCTATACATACAAGGTTTAAATATTAATTTAAAACTCATAAAAACTTATTTTCCTCTCCTTTCACAAAATCATCTCTCACATAATCTTTTTTAAAATGGGATCACCAGTGTTATATTTTAAAATTATTTACTTATTTATTATGATCATTCCCCCCCCCCAATTCCACTATAGAGCATGTGAACTCACCAGAGAGAGAGATGGCGGGGTGGGGGGGGAAGGGGAGGAATGAGAAAGCAAATTACCAAGTGTGGGGACTCAAACCAGTCAGCCATGTGGGAATTAAGCACCCTAACCACCATGCCACCTGCTAGTCCCCATCACCTTGCTCCTTGTATGATAAAGTTTTACAATTTCTTAGACAAGACACTGCTGCTATTTTTACCTTTCACTCAATTGTGTCTATTCATGCCAATTTGGGAACTGCCCTTATTTTTGCGTAATGATTTAGTTTGCAGTTTAAAACAAACAAACAAAAAGAGCCAGCAGGTAGTTTGGAGGTCAAGGTGACTTGATCCCATATGGCCAACTGCATGGTTTGAGTCCTGGACCCAACAGCCTGAAAATCATGTCAGGCGCATGTGGATGAATATCCAGAATTCTTAGAAAGGACTGTGGCATGGCCCATTGCCTTGGGGGGCGGGGGGGGCGAGTTCTCACTTTCCCTCTAGCTCTTTTCTCTCTCGTGAGTGAATATGCCCTGTAGTAGCAAACTAAAAAACAAATGATAAAATATAAGATAGCTTAGAGCTGGCTCCATGGCCTGGTAGATAAGGAAGCTGAATCCTACATGACTGACAGAGCAGTTCAAGTTCCGGAACTGGTGGCTTAAGAAACATACTAGGCATGTATGTACACATGCCCAAAATCCCAAAAAGGAGGGAAAGCTAGAAAAACAATTGCAGTGTGACCATTCTCCATGGGGCTGCTTCCTCCTCTTCCTCTTTCTCTCTTTCCTCCTCTTTCCTGAGCACATGTTCCCTCTAGGAAAAAAAAGAAAAGATGTAAGCTATATAAGTAGAGGGGCCGGCAGGTGGCAGGGTGGTTAAAGGCCCAGGATTCCCATACGGCTAACCACAGTTCAAGTCCTGGACCTGGAGGCTTGCTTTCTCCCTTTCCCTCTCTGTCTGGTCAAATTAAAAAAATAACAACAAATGGAATTAAATAAATATATATATATTTTAAATATAAGTATGGGCCAGCAGGCGACATGGTGGTTAAGGTGTTGGACTCCCACATGGTTGACTGCAGTTTGAGTCCTGGACCTGGTGGCTTAAAACTCATGATGTATGTATGTGTGTATGTGCCCAAAATTCCTAAAGGAGAATGGAGAAGGGACTGTGGCATGGTCATCCATTCTGTGGGATGATTGCTCATTTTCTCTCTCAATCTCTCTATGTCTCCAGCAAGTGTACATACCCTATAACAAAAATCTCTCTTAAAAAAAAAGATATATTAGTAAATAATAAGATACAAGAACAGAGGCTGGCAGGTAGTGTGGTGGTTAAGCACACTGGATTCCCACATGGCCAACTGTGGTTGGAGTCCTGGACCTGGAGGCTTGCTTTCTTACTTTCCTTTTCTCTCTCACTCTATCCCTCTCTGGTCAAATTTAGATAGATAGATAGATAGATAGGTAGATAGATAGATAGATAGATAGATATAGATAGATAGACAGACAGACAGACAGATAGATGAACAAGTATTTGATACATAAAACTAATCTTTGAAAATATGAGACAGTCAGTGGCATGGTGATTAAGACAGCTAGATCCCACATGATTGACTGTACAGTATGAATTCTGTACCAGTGGCTTGAACAACGTGTGTGTGTCTGTGTGCATGTGTGTGTATATGCCCAAAATCCTGAAAAGAGGAAGAAGTGGAGGTATAGGGAATGCTTTCCCACTTTATCTCTCTGCCTCTCTTTAGTGGATGCACATGGCCTCTGGGAAATTTTTAAAAAGTTTTAAAAATATACAAATATGCAATATATTATGCTAATTGTTTTTCTTTTCTAAACATGGTCATTAGAGGCAGCATGCTTTTTCACTTTTCTCTCTTTCTGGTCAAACTGAAAAAAAATGAATAGGGACCAGCAGATGATGTAAAGGTTATGTCGCTGGACTCCCATGTAATTGACCACAGGTTCAAGTACTGGACATGGTAGCTTAAAACTCCGACTGGGTACATGTGCATGTGTGCCCAAAATCCTGAGAGGAGAATGGAGAAGGAATTGTGGCATAGGTATCCCGCAATGGAGTGATTTCTCACTTTCCAGCTGTCTCTCCAGTGAGTGCATGTACCCTATAGCAAATAATTCTAAAAAAAAAAAAAAAAAAAAATAGAGTGAGAAAGAAAATGAATATACTTAGAGTAAGATCGATAGCAAAATACCCAAGAAAATAAGCCTTCTAACACTCCTTTCAGCTGTTTAAAGAACTTTGAGGTATGCTTTATGGATTTTGTCTTGCATTATTTTATTTTTTAAGTAAGGTAGGTACGTTGGCAGAGCTGTAAAAGGAGGCATTATTGAGGGGCCAGCAGGCAGTATAGTGGCTAAAGCACTGGCCTCTAACATGGGCAACTGTAGTTCCAGTCCCACACCTAACAGCTTGAAAATCATGCCAGACCCATGTGTGTGCATGCCCAATACTCCAAGAGGAGACTGCCAGGGATTTATACCAGGTGTTTTCATTTATCTACACAATGAGATGGGATACAATTATTAGCCTCCTTTTATAGAAGGAATAACAAAGGGTCTGAGAGGTTAAATGATTTGCCCAAGTTCATTCAGTTAGTAAGCATTAAAGGCCTGTATATCAATGATCTAGGTGATCTAAATTCCAATGTCTTAATACTTAACCAGTATAATATACAGTACTATTTCTCCTTAAGAATGACTGGTTAGAAGAACATGGGGAAAATGATATCTAAGTTTTGTAAAAGAATTAAGAGACACTAGCTTTCTAGAAAATGTATCTATACAATCTTTATGTTTTCCACATCCTCTAAGTTTAAAATGAAACAGCTAAGACAATCTTGAAATATAAAAATATTTCAGATTTTTATATATAGGCTTTCTTAGGAAACAAAAACTCCAAGGTTGCTTTTAAATATTCTTGGAAAATGCTACTTTAAAGTCACACTAAATAATTAGTTATCACCCGCTCAAAATACCAGATGAGTCCATTTTTTAAAAAAGAAATATAGTAACTCACTATATATTACAATGTAAAATACAAAATGAAAAGCACAGGTAACAAAAGAAAAAATAGACAAACAGGACTATATCAAAGTAGTAAGTTCCTACACAGCAAAGGAAACCATAAACAGAGTGAAGAAACAACCCACAAAACAGGAGAAAATATTTATGTACTATCCATCTGACATGGGATTAATAATCAGACACATAAAAAACTCAAACAATTCTGCAGCAAAAAAGCAAAAACCTGATTTAAAAATGGGCAAATAACCTGAACAGTTCACAAAAGATATACAAATGGCCAAAAAACATGAAAAATGCTCAGCATCTGGGACCAGCAGTTAGCATAATGGCTATGTCGCTGGACTCCCACGTAGCCGACCGTGGTTTGCGTCCCGGACCCGGTGGCTTAAAACTCACACCAGGCATGTGTGCGTGCGTGCCCAAGATCCTGAGAGGAGTGCGAAGGAGAAGGGATTGTGGCGTGGTCATCCCCCCTGGGGGGGTGATTTCTCGCTCTCTGTCTCTCTGTCTCTCTCTGTCTGGTGAGCGCACTCTCTCTGTCTCTTTCAGGTGAGCACATGTGCCCTGTAACAAAAAAAAAAAAAAAAAAAAACCCTCCCCCCCCCAAAAAATTATAAAAAAAAAAACAACTCAGCATCACTAGTCATAAGGAAACTACAAATAAAAACCACAATGATATATCATCTCACTCTAGTTTGAATAGCTAATACCAAAAAGACAAAAAAAAAAATTAAAAAAACTAGTGGGGACATGGACAAGAACACACTTTTTTTTTTTTTTTTTTTTTTAAAGAGGTTTTTGTTATAGGGCGTGTACGCTTGCCAGAAAGACAGAGAGAGACAGAGAGACAGAAAGTGAGAAATCACCCCCCAGGGGGCAGA
>NW_006159844.1:5956513-5961792 GCF_000334495.1 Tupaia belangeri chinensis | reverse complement strand
AATTGAGACCCAGTGGTTAGGACAACTGTGTGCAGTTAGCCATGGGGAATCCAACTGTCCTAACCATTGGGTGTCAATTAAAAAAAAAAAGTTTTTGCCATAAGGTACATGCTCCTGTGGGACAGAGAGACAGAAGGAAAGAAATCACTACCCAGGGGGATGACCACACTACAGTTGCTTCTCCTCCAATCCCTCTTGGGATTTTCGGTATGTATGCACGCTTCCAACATGATTTTCTTTTTTCTTTTTTTGAGAGGTTTTTGCTATAGGGCACGTATGCTCGTCAGAAAGACAGAAAGAGACAGACAGAAAGCAAGAAATCACCCCCCATGGGGGATGGCCACGCCACAATCCCTTTCCATTCTCCTCTCGGGATCCTGGGCAAGCACACTCATGCGCCCGATGTGAGTTTAAGCCACCAGGTCCGGGACTTGAACTGCATTTGACTACATGGGAGTCCAGCAACATAGCCATTACACTAACTGCTGGTCCCCAACACGATTTCCAATTCACTGTATCTGAGACTGAACTGTGGTCCCACATGTGAGAATCCATTGCCTTAACCACTATGTCTGCCGGCCCCAATGGGGCACTCTTTTACACCACTGGTGATAATGTAAATTCATACAGCAATTATCGAAAACAGTAGATCCTTCAAGAAACTAAAAATTATATTGTCATATAATCCATAGATGAGTATGTTGTAAAGATATCTTTCCCAAAGCTTGTTACAACACTATTCGCAACAGCCAAGCTATGGAAGCAATCTTAAGTGTCCATCAACAGACAAAGAAAATGTCACACACACACACCTACACACACACCTGGAATACTATGTAGCCATTAAAACGAATGAAGTCTACTCACTTTAAATCAAACAGGTAAACCTGAAGGGCATTATATTAAATAAAATAAGCCAGGTATACAAAAAGAAATACCACGTTCTCCCTCAGATACGTAAATTGGAAAAAATAAACTCATGGAAGTAGAGAGATACATAATGACTACTGGACACTGGGGAGGGTCAGGGTGTATGCATAAAAAGAATGATGATTAACCAAAATTGTAGATAGAAGGAGCAATCTAGTGTTACAAAATGCAGTGGAGATATGGTTAATTACAACTTACTGTATATAATATTACGAATAGCTGAGATGATTGAAATGGATATGTTAATTACTGAGTTAATCATTACACATTGTATTTATGTACTGAAAAATCAATGTAGCAATTATTCTGTTAGTAGACAATTATTAATTTAAATAAACAAAAACTATACTAGATCGTGATTAGTTTTGCTACTCAATAGTTTGGGATGACCTTTAACATCTCCAAACTTCAGTTTCCTCTTATATGGCAAAGAAACATGGTTAGGTGACATGCAGACCTAAGAGATAATAATAGGTTATTTATTTTGTGATAGAGGGTGTGTACACTCCACAGAGAGCCAGAGGGAGGAAGAGAAGCGAAGAAAGCACATCTCCTAGGGAATAGTCATGTTGTAATCCTTTCTCCTCCATTTCTCCCTCCCTTAGGATCTTTTTTTTTTTTTTTTTTAAGATTTTTTTGCTATAGAGTGCGTGCGCTCACTGGACAAAGAGACAGAGAGACTAAAAGCAAGAAATCACCTCTCAGGGGGGATGGCCACACTGCAATCCCTTCTCCATTTTCTTCTTGGGATCTTGGGCATGCAAGCACACACCCTTGGCATGAATTTTAAGCCACCAGGCCTGGGACTCAAACTGTGGTCAACTACATGGGAGTTCAGTGATGTAACCATTACGCCATCTGCTGGTCCCAACTTCCCTTAGGGATTTTGGGCACACATGCACATACATCTGGAGTTTTTCTCAAGCTGCCGGGTCTGGGACTTGACTGTGCAGTTGGCCATGGGGAATCCAGTTGTACTAACCACTGGGTCTCAAAGCCAGTCCAATAATAAAGTGTCTTCAAATCTATGGACAACATAAACTTAGGGTGTGTTATAATCATGGATTTCCAAAAACCTGGATCCTATAAGTTTATGTCAAATATTCCAAAGCGATATCTCTATAACTTTATTTTCTCATTTATTTCTTACCTGAAAAAACTAGCATCTGGTCATCTATAAAAAAGAAAACTGCTAAAAAGGTTAAATGTATTTATGAACATCAACTTAAGAGGCTATATTAGCTATATACTTTTCTATTTTATTCTGAAAGATATGCTACATATTAGCTAATTATATATTAGTGACCAGCTAGTCCTTGAAACAAACTATAAAAGTAACTGAAAGCTGCAAAAGTAGAGGTTTAATGATTTTTGGTAATTTTTAAAATTTTGCTATATGGTGTATGTGATTACTGGAGAGACAGAGAAAGTGAGAAAGTATCCCTCAGGTAAATGACCCTGCCTTACTGTCTCTCCCTTCATTCTCCTCTTGGGATTTTAGGTACCCACCCAGCATGTTTTTCAGCCATTGGATCTGGACTTGAACTGTACAGTTGCCCATATGGATCCAGCTGCCTTACCCTCCATGCTACCTGCTGGCCTTCTCTTTAACTTCTATTTCTCTATCCTGCCGGGCTTTTGAACCTGTGGGAATATGTGCCCAATGTTTTTCAAGCCTCAGGGGTAGGATTTTAATTGGCTGGCCATGTGGGACCCAGACTCCTTAACCATTAGACTCCAGTGCTGGCCTAGTAAGATTATCTATTTCACTACATTTATTAAGAATAAATAGTTTGGGAGATCAGCAGATGGCACAGTGGTTAAGGTGCTGGACACTCCCATGTGGTTGACCATAGTTGAAGTCCCAAACTTGGTGGCTTGTTTTCGCCCTTTCTCTCGCTTTCTCTCTCTGGTCAAATTTAAAAAATAAATGAATGAGGGGCTGACAGGTGGCATGGTGGCTAAGGGTGCTGTACTCTCACATGGTCAACAGCAGTTCGAGTCCTGGACCTGGTGGCTTTCTCTCTCTTGCTCTATCCCTCTCTGGTCAAATTAAAACAAATGAATAAAGTTTAATAAAATAATTCTATTAAAAAAAGAATAAATGATTTGGGACCAGCAGGTGGCACAGAGATTAAGATGCTAAACTCCCACATGGCCGACAGTGGTTTGAGTCCTGGACCTGGCAGCTTGAATATCACACTGGATGCATGTGTACCCAAAATCCTGAGAGAATGGAGAAGAGATTGTGGTATGGTCATCCTTCCTGGAGGGGTGATTTCTCACTTTCTGCCTCTTTGTCTATCCTTCTACAAGCATATGCACCCTATACCAAGAAACTTCTCAATCAATCAATCAATCAATCAATGATTTAGACCAGCCCTGAGTCTAATGGTTAAGGGAGCTAGATTATATATGACTGACTGTGCAACCAGAGTTTGATCCTAGTGGCGTGAAAAACAAGCCAGGTTTGAGTGTGAGCATGACCTAAATTTTGAAAGAATGGAGAAATGGAGAAAGGATTCAAGATGACCATGCTCCTCCATAGGGTATTTACTTCCTCTCATCCTGTCTCTCTTTGGCAAGCACAAACACCCTCTGCAATTAAAAATGAACGAATGGTTTAAAGAAATTATATGGGGAACCAGCAGTTAGCGTAATGGCTATGTTGCTGGACTCCCACGTAGTCGACCGTGGTTCGCATCCTGGACCCGGCACTCCAGGCGCGTGTGTGTGCGTGCCCAAGATCCCGAGAGGAGAATGGAGAAGGGACTGCGGCGTGACCATCCCCCCTGGAGGGTGATTTCTCGCTTTCTGTCTCTCTGTCTCTCTCTGTCTGTCTGGAGAGCCCACGCACCCTATAGCGAAAACCTCTCAAAAAAGGAAATTATATATATAGCATTTTCCCATTCTCAAAAGCTTTCCAAATCTGATGCTCAGTAATATGGTAGATGGATATTATTATTCACATATTATTTAGAAAATGAGAATCAGAGAAATTAATCCACCCAATTGTATTATGAGAGCTAATTAAAGTGGAGGAATGACACCTCTTCACTCCAATTCTATACAGAAACACTAGAAAGCAATCAGAAAGCAATTATTTGGATGCTCCAGAGCAAAAGAAAAGCTTCAGATTTCTTTACTGGCTGAGATGAGATACAGAGTATAAATTCATGCTGTTCTAAAGGCACTATTCACTGGAGCCTGAATATACATCTCTAGTAACTTAATATTCACATAAAAATGAGTATTCCTATTTTTTTTTGCATCTCCAACTACCATTACATTTGCCTGCAAAAATGGGACCTATGAAGAGCAGAACAAGATCAGATTTTCAGATATCAAACCTAAAGAAGTGTTCTGAAACCTTCAATGATTTACCATTGCTGGGATCATTCCATAACAAGAAAACACTTTTAAAAGAATTTTCTCCCAAAGCTCATTTGCCAGATTCCATAAATTACAAAGGGTCTGTATCAGAGAAACTCAAACCTAGTAAGAGGCTTTTCTTCCAGTCTACTAAAAATGCACACTGAATACACAATGCTGGCCATACTATTTTAGATAATGATGGAAAACGACAGCTGATAGCTAATGTGGGACAAACGCCAACTGTTTCCATTTGTCTCAAAATGCTCAAATTAATCGCTATAAAACTCAGTTTTCAAAGAAAATTATTTCGAAAAGAGAAAGTATACTAAAATCCTGAAAAGCAATCTGAAGATAATGCCTCTCAGCTGCAGTATTTTTAATCTTAGCGTTCTGAAGTATAAGTAAACACATCTGAACAGTTCAAAATATTTTTATATATTTTATTTTTAAACTCTTATAATTTTGCAAGCTAGCAGTAAAATATTGCCCTTAATATTTTACTAATTAGCACCGTATACTTTTAAAGCTAACTGGAACATTGTTTCATTGTAAATAAAGTGGTCATTTCAAATGCCAAATTAGTCTCAACTTGTGAACCATTATTAATTTTAAATTAAAATGTCTGGCTCTATGCACAAAGACGTACATCAAAGATGAACTTAACTATATTAATCTCAGTTTGTCAATTTAACAAATCAAAGTATCAGCTTAAAGAAATATTTAATCACTGATATTATAAAAAGGTATATAAGGAAGTTGAGGAATCAGTTATAAAAACAAATGATACACATAACCAATGTAAAGTCCCTTTTTTTAATAAGAGAAAAGAACTTAATGAACAGTTTGGCCTTACCAAAAAGACATTGAAATGTCCAGAATTACTCACAGGGACAGCAGGAAGCCTGAAATAAAATTGCTCAGTGCAAAAGGACACCAAGCAATTCATATAATTTTAAATGGAAGCCTAGACATTA
>NW_006159844.1:5945329-5953086 GCF_000334495.1 Tupaia belangeri chinensis | reverse complement strand
CCGTGCCCAGGCCACCCTGCTGCCTCGCAGCCACGGCCCCCGCCCGCCCGCCGGCCCGCGGGCGTCCTCGACCTGACCCCGGAGCGCCAGCCCGGCAGGCCCGGGATGCGACGCGCCCGAGGCCGGAGCCTGGGGGCCTGACAGAGCCGCTTCAGCCCTCGGGCACCACCCAGCACTCGACCCGGGACAGCACTCAGTCCCGGAGGGCGTTTCCTCTGTGCCTCCGTTAGGGCGCTGCTCCCAGGGCTGGGCGCGTGAGCCGGCGAGAGTGTCTTCCCTCCTTTCACCTGTCTTACCTTCTTTCAGCCCCCAAAGGGACTGGATTTCAACCATTAGAGTCTTTGCGGGAAACTCCCAAATGTACGTGCATTTAGATCTCTTTCCTCCGATTAAATGAGTATAAACACTGTAAGGGTTGAGTGAGTACTGAGTTGAGTGACGTACTCAGCAAAAACTAAATGCTAAGTACAGGTCGAAAATCGCTTTCCAAAAAGCTGTAGTTGAACTAATAATAGTGATGACAACAGAAAAGTTTTAATTCCTTGGTAGTATCCTTTTATTTTACACTTCATAGGAAGTGGATTTCACCTCTTAGTCTTTACATGAAGCTCCAGCTATGACAGCTGACATTAAAATAAGGGGACCAAGAGTGAGGATTCCTTCTTCTTGGCAATCACCACCTCTTTTCAAAAAGCCCTAGGTAACTGAGCCAAGGTAGCTTCTCTAACTCTTCTTTTATAAATATTCCATTTATTGTAGAAAATATGATCACTTTGTATTTTGAGAATAATTCTCGTAAAGATGTAACACCTCGATTTTATAATGAAAGTGTTACAAGTGAAACTCTTCTTGTGCTTACCTGCTTATAGTAAATAAAGGAAGGTGCCATCCTGTCTCAGATATTTACCATTTTTGCTTCACTTTCTTCACTTGTGAAGTTGACAGAATGAATTAAAAACCGCAGTCTGTGGTGCAATAATAATATGCTATTCAGAAGTCACATCCCACATGGCGACTCTGGTTGGAATCCCTAGCCTGCAAACCTGAACCCTGCAGGGCAGGCACACCAGTGCCCAAGATCAGACAGGTTGGAGGACTGAAGGAAGGGATCCCAGCCCACTAGACCCAGTGGAAGATGCTCATGTCTCTCTCATGTCTCATTTGCATGCACGTGCTCTATCAAAAATAAATTACCGGGGGAAAAATACACAAAAATTCTAGGGCCAGACAGTAGCATAGTAATTAAAGGAGCCAAATCCCACAATGGCAGATTCAGGTTCCAATCCCACCCTGGTGGGATTGAAAAACTTGCTGGCTCTCTAGTGTGCCCAAATCCTAATGTTGTACAAATGGAAGAGAAGGGATTACTGGAATGACCATATTCCCACTGAGGGGTGCTTTCTCCCTCGTCCTCTCCCGCCCTCTCTCTTAGCCTCTCTCTCAGTCTCTTTCTGGTGAGCGCATGCATCCCCAGGCAATAAAAAACAAAACAAAACAAAACAAAAAAAATACAGCTCTGACCAGTAGTTAAATTTTTTTTGCATGAAAATTACTTTTACTGAAAAGGTAGAATTGTTAGGAGGCTGACAGATGGCGTGGTGTTTAAGGCACTGGCATGGTTGACCACAGTTCAAGACCCAGATCTGCCGACTCGCTTTCTCTCTTTCTTTCTCTCTCTCTTTTTCTGGTTTAAAATAAATAAATAGGTAAATAAATAAATAAATAAATAAATAAAATAATTTTTTAAAAGGTAGAATTGTTAGTGCCTGAAACTGTTGGGAACAAAATAACAAGTCCAGGTAACTCTCGAAGCCAACTAAGCCCTAAGTATGGTGTGTGAGCAAGAAGTCTGGGCAGCCGTTGGGAGACTTGGGTGTTATTCCTGATTCCTGGCACTGCATCATCCTTGTAACTTGGCAGGGTTCTCTTTTTTTTTTTTTTGGAGACACTTTCACTATAGGGCACATGCTCTCGCCAGACAGACAGAGAGACATAGAAAACGAGAAATCACCCCCCAGGGGGATGGTCATGCCGTAATCCCTTCTCCTCCATTCTCCTCTCGGGATCTTGGGCATGCACGCACATGCGCCCGGCGTGAGTTTTAAGCCACCGGGTCTGGGATGCGAACCGCTGTCGACTACGTGGAGTCCAGCTACACAGCCATTATGCCAACCGCTGGTTCCCTGGAAGGGTTCTCTTAACCCATCCATGCCTGAGTTTCTTAATCTATAGAATAAGTTCTCATCTTTAAGATCCTTTCTAGCTTTAAAATACAGTTGCTGGGCTGACCCTGTGTAGCCTAGTGGTTAAGGGGATGGGGGGTCCATCCATGTGGTGGGTTACAGTTTGAATCCCACCCCAGTAACCTAAAACACACATTGGCACATGTGTCTATGTGCCAAAAATACTATAAGATGGAGAAATGGAAGAGAAGGGATTGCAGCATGACCATGCCCCACTGGGAGGTACTTTCTCCTTCTCCCTCCTACTCTGCTATCTCTCTCATGTAATACACATGCTTCCTAGCAATTGAAAAAAATAAAATTCAGTTTCTGAATATATTGGTTTTTAGTAGGAAATGGTATAAATGCAGTCTCAAAATAAATCAGATTTAGGGATGGGAAATCATAATGAGGAATTATGTACTAGATTTTGTGATAAATTCTTTTATCCAAAATTTGGTATTTTTTATCCTTATAATGTTTTTTTTAAAGAATTATTTTATTTAACTTTATTTGTTTGTTTGTTTGTTTTAATTTGACCAGAGGGGGACAGAGTGAGAAAGAGAATGAGAGACAGAGAGCAAGCCACCAAGTCCAGGACTTGAACGGCATTTGGCCATGTGGGAGTCCAGCGCCTTTAACCACCACCCTACCTGCTAGCCCCCAGATATCTTTTATCTTTAAAAATATGCCAGAGGGCATGTGCACTTGCTGGAGAGAAAGAGAGAGAGTGAGAACACATTCATCATGGAGCATGATCACATCCCAATCGCTTCTCCATTTCTTTACCATATCACGACTTTTGGGACATGTACACTTGTCTCCTTCCTGAACTCTGTAGGACCTGACAGCTTAAAAATCACACCGGGGGCCAGCAGGTGGCAAACTGGTTATGGTGCTACACTCCCACATGGTCAACCACGGTTCAAGTCCCAGACTGTTGCCTTGAAAATCATGTCAGGTGTGCTTGCGTGCATGCTCAAAATCCCAGGAGGAGAATGGAGGAGAAGGGATTGCAATGTGGCCATCCCCCACTGAGGGGTGATTTCTTACTTTTCCTTTCTCTCTGGTGAGTGTGTGCATCCTATGACAAAAACCTTTTTAAAAAATTAATAAATATCACACCAGACGGCCAGCGGATGGACTTTCACGATTGACCACGGTTCAGGTCCCAGACTTCATGGCTTGAAAATCATGCCGTTTGCATGTTTGTGCGTGCCCAAGATCCCCAGAGGAGAATGGAGAAGGGATTGCAGCCTGGCCATCCTCCCTGGGTGATGATTTCTCACTTTCTGTCTTCTGTCTCTCCAGCGAGCGCACACACCCTAATAGCAAAAATCTGTCTCAAAAAAGAAAGAAAAAATTCTTACAAGGCTTGGGACCAGCAGTTGGCATAATGGCTATGTCGCTGGATTCCCATGTAGTCGACCGCAGTTTGAGTCCCAGACTCAATGGCTTAAACTCAAGCTGGGTGTGTGTGGGTGTGTGTGCCCAAGATCCCGAGAGGAGAATGGAGGAGAAGGGATTGTGGCATGACCATCCCCCTTGTGGGGTGATTTCTTGCTTTCTGTCTTTCTCTGTCTTACTGGAGAGTCATGCGCCCTATACCAAAACCCTCTCAAAAAAAAAAAAAAAATCTTACAAGGCTAAAATCAAGGTGTCAGCGAGGCATCATTGTTTTGGACACTGTAAGAGAACAGCTTGTTTCTTTGCCTTTTCCAGTTTCTAAAACCACCCACAATCCTTGTTTGTGGTGATCACATCACTCCACTTCAGTCGTCACATGGGACTGTTTCTTCTACCTCCCACTTTCAGGTATAAGGACCATTATGATTACTTTGGACCCCACCTAGTAGGTTAGCATAATATCCTTGCAAGATCCTTAACTTAATCACAATTTCAAGTCCTTTTTCCATGGAAGGTAGTGCATCCACCAGTTCTGGGACTTAGCACAGGAACATCTTTGGGGAACTGTTATTCTGCCTGCAGTACCAGTGCGCTCGCCAGACAGAGACAGACAGAGAGATAGAAAGCAAGAAATCACCCCCCCAGGGGGGATGGTCACACCGCAATCCCTTCTCCTCCATTCTCCTCTTGGGATCTTAGGCACGCACGCACACGCGCCTGGTGTGAGTTTAAGCCATCGAGTCCAGGACTCGAACCCCAGTCAACTACATGGGAGTCCAGCGACATAGCCACTACGCTAACTGCTGGTCCCACAACGTCTACTCTTGTGAACAATTACAAGTCCAAGCAAACAATTAATGAGTGGGACAGAAGGGTCCTGAATGATCTAGTACTAGAATGCACCTCTAAATTCTAATGATCCTTTACTGGATTACACATAGATGGCAACAGCAAACAGCTATTAGGAACTAGGTGAGAGTAACCTTTGAATGGAATCTCAGCTCTGACACTAGTAGTGGTGCAATCTCAGGCCACTGATTTTAACTGCTTAGTTTCTTCGTTTGTAAAATGTAGATTATATTACCTCCTCCCTCCCAGGATTATGGAGAGGATCAAGTAAGATAATGTATGTAAAACTCCTGTCCAACACAGAAATAGGAACCTTGGGGCTTATATTACCACCAGTGCAGAGTGCAGGTAGAAGTACCAATTTTACTAACTTACAGGCAACAGTCACCTAGCAGTCCTGATCCTCATTGATTTTTTTTTTTTTTTGAGAGATTTTCGCTATAGGGCGCGTGCGCTTGCCAGACAGAGAGAGATATTAGAGACAGAAAGCGAGAAATCACCCCACAGGGGTGATCCTCATTGATTTTGAAGGCTTAACTCAAATTTGTTTACTCAAGGTTCCTTAAGGGACCAGCAGATGGTGTAATGGTTATGTTGCTGGACTCTCATGAAGTCAACTGTGGTTCGAGACCCAGACCCAGTGGCTTAAAACTCATGCAAGGCACATCATGTGTGTTTGCTTGCCCAAGATCCCGAGAGAAGGGAGGAAAGGGGACTGTGGCATGGTCATCTTCCCTCAGGGGTGATTTCTCACTTTCTGTCTCTCTGTCTCTACCTCTCTTGTGAGTGCATGTGCTGAGCCCTATAGCAAAAATCTCTCTCTAAAAAATAAAAGGGGCCAGCAGGTAACATGGTGGTTAAAGGTGCTGGATTCTCAAATGGCTGATCGCAATTTGAGTCCTGGACCTAGCAGCTTGCTTTCTCGCTTTCCCTTTCTCTCTCTCTGTCTCTCTCTGATCAAATTAAAAATTTATAATAACAAATGGAATTAATTAAATAATTATTTACAAAAAAATAAAAAGAAAAAAGAAAAATTGGAAAAGTGAACACCCTCTACTGCATAGTCTCCCAAGCAATAGGTCTGTGACATATAAAAGTTTGAAAATATTTTTTCATGACCTATCTAAAAATTTACAAAGAAGATTATGCAGAAAAATTCTGCTTGAGCCCCACTCTCCATTAGGAGACATCACGCTTTCAGCTCCCACAGCCACTTTCTGACAGAGACAAGTGCAAGCATAAAGATGCTCACCACATTAAAATGCACCTTTCTGCCTACATGCCTTCCTAACTGACATATCTCTCCCAACCCACGCCTGAGCTAAAAGTCTGACGAACAGGCATGTCAAGTATTTTTTTCTAAATTCCAGTTTGAACTTAAACTAGAAAATAAACACAGGGGGAGGTGTGTGTTAGTGTGATCTCTGACTCACTCTCTGATTCATGAAATGCTGGGTCTTACATGTCTCCTCTCTACTTCTAAGTTAGGAGTGTGACCTCACAGTAAAGGAACTTATCAGCCATCTGGGTTATGTGAAGAGGTACTGAAACAATAGTGAAATGCAATAAGCAGTGAAATATTGGTTCAAAATGGCCCCAAACTCTGTATTTTTAAATACCTGCTTTAATGGTGTAAATACAGACCACCTTCAGTCTATCAATTCACAGAAATGATTATCAGATTCACCTACTGGATACATGCATGTAAAATCTCAATCATAATGTTAGCCCATAGTGCATTAATAGGGGCTACCAGGTAGCATAGTTATTAAGGTGCTGGACTCCTGTGTGGTTGAACATGGTTCGAGTCCTAGGCCTGGTGGTTTGAAACACACCAGGCACTTGTGTGCCCAAAATTCTTTCTTTCTTTTTTAAGGATTTTGGGCCTGGCAAGTGGAATGGTGATTTGGGGGGCTGGATTCCCACATGGCTGACCGCAGTTCAAGTCCTGGACCTGGTGGCTTGCTTTCTCACTTTCCCTTTCTCTCTCTCTTCAAATTAAAAAAGAAGTATAACAAATGGAATTAAATAAATAAATAAATTATTCTTTAAAAAAAAAAAGGGAGTTTTGGCTATAGGGCACGTGAGCTCGCTGGAGAGACAGACAGAAAGCAAGAAATCACCCCCCAGGGGGGATGGCCACGCCGCAATCCCTTCTCCTCCATTCTCCTCTCCAGATTTGGGCCTGCATGCACATGTGCTCGGTGTGAGTTTTAAGCTACCGGTTTTGGGACTTGAACTGCAGTTGGCTACTGGGAGTCTAGTGATCATTATGTGATTTTCTAGTCCCATGTGTCTGAGACGAGAATGAGGAGAAGGGATTGCAGCATTGACATCCCCCCCCCCCGAGGGGGGGGTGATTTCTCACTTTCTGTCTCTGTGTCTCCCTGTCTCTCTATCAAGCACACATGCCCTGTAGCAAAAGTCTCTAAAAAGAAAAAAAAAAGGTGCGTTGATAATAATTATATTGTAATGATAAAGTAGCATTTGGTTACCTAAATTATAAAACCATACAAAAACAGCATCTGAGAAAAGAAAATGTGCTAGTAAGATAGGATGGCAATCCTTTGTTTAGCTTCCTTTACTACAGGACAGCAAGTGGTGTGGTGGTTAAGGCCACTGGATCTCACATGGCTGACTTGTACTGTTAAGAGTCCTAGACCCAGTGTCTTGAAGAACATGCTGGGCATGTGTGTGCGTGTCCCAAATCTCAAGAGGAGAATGGATGAAAAAGGATTATGGCATAGCCATTCCCCTTTGGGGGATGCTTTCTCACTTTCTCTGTTTCTGTCTCCCCAGTGACCACACGTGCCTCATACTGATTTTTTTTAAAGAGATTTTTACCATAGGGCGTGTGCATTCACCAGGAAGACAGAGAGAGACAGAGACTGAAAGTGAGAAATCACCCCCAAGGGAGCTACAACCCCTTCTCCTCCATTCTCCTTTCGAGATCTTGGGCACTCATGCACATGTGCATGGCATGAGTTTGAAGCTGCTGGGTCAGGAACCCCCAACTGTGGTTGACTACATGGGAGTCCAGCGACATAACTATTACGCCGTCTGCTGGTCCCCTTAGTCCTTTTCTTTTTTTTTTTTTTTTTTGAGAGAGGTTTTTGCTATAGGGTGCATGCGCTCGCCAGAAAGACAGAAAGCAAGGGACCAGCAGTTAGTGTAATGGCTATGTCATTGGACTCCCACGTAGTCGACCGCGGTTCTCTTCCCGGACCCAGTGGCTTAAAACTCACACCGGGCGCGTGTGCATGTGTGCCCAAGATCCCA
>NW_006159844.1:5944404-5945230 GCF_000334495.1 Tupaia belangeri chinensis | reverse complement strand
GCCAACCGTCCTAAAAAAAAAACCCCCCCAAAAAAAAAAAAAAAAGACAGAAAGCGAGAAATCACCCCCCAGGGGGGATGGCCACGACAAAATCCCTTCTCCTCCATTCTCCTCTCGGGATCTTGGGCATGCACACACACGTACCCAGTGTGAATTTAAGCCACCGGGTCTGGGACTCGAACCACGGTGAACTACATGGGAGTCCAGCAATACATAGCCATTACACCAACTGCTGGTTCCCCCTTAGTCCATTTTTAATTTGAGTTATTTGTCTTTTTGTTGAGTTTTAAGAGTTCTTACTGTATTCCATATTCAAATCCCTTATTAGGTACATGATTTGCAAAAATTCTCCGTGGGGCCGTCAGGTAGTGTGGTGGTTAAAGGAGCTCAACTCCCATGTGGCTGACCACAGTTCAAATCCTGAGCCTGGTAGCTTGCTTTCTCACTTTCCCTCTCTCTCTCTCTTTCTCTCTGATCAAACTGAAAAAAAAAATAATAATGATAATAAAGTTAAACTAAAAAATAGTTATTTAAAATTGTGATGTTTTGTTTATGTGGTTTACTTTTGGTGCTCATGCTTTTATGTTATATATAAGAAACCATTAATGGGCCAGCAGGAGGCAAGGTGGTTGAGGTGGTAGACTCCCACATGACTGCCTGTGGTTTGAGTCCCGGACCTGGAAGCTTGCTTTCTCACTTTTCTTCTCTCTCTCTATCAGTCTCTGGTCAAATTAAAAAATAATAATAATACATAAAATAAAATAATTCTTAAAAAAAATAAGCTATCTCTCTCTCAGCATACTCCTCGTTAACTCTAAATTGGCAA
>NW_006159844.1:5939438-5944188 GCF_000334495.1 Tupaia belangeri chinensis | reverse complement strand
AAAACTCACACTGGGTACATGTACATGCATGCCCAAAATCCCAAGAGGAGACGGGAGGAGAAGGGATTGCGGCGTGGCCATTCTCCCGGGGGGGTGATTTCTTGCTTTTTGTCTCTTTGTCTTTCTGGCAAGCACATGTGCCATATAGCAAAAATCACTCAAAAAAAAAAAAATTTACTCTGAGGACAAGCAGGTGGTCTGGAGTTTAAGGTAGCTGGATCCAACATGGCTGACTGTGTGGCTCAAGTCTGAAAGTGGTTTGAAAAACATGCCACATGCATGTGTGTTGTGTGTGCTACAGGGTGCTTGCACTTGCCAGAAAGAGAGAGAAAGTGAGAAATCACACCCCAGGGACTATGGCCACACCCCAGTTCCTTCTCCTTAGTTCTCTTCTTGGGACTTGGAGCATGCTCGCACATGTGCCCAGCATGTTTTTCAAGTCATGGGATCTGACACTGGAATCTTAAATCTCATATGTGGAATCTTAAAAAGTTGAACTTGGGACCAGCAGATGGTGTAATGGTTACATCACTGGACTCCCACATAGTCGACCACGGGTTTGAATCCTGGATCTGGCGGCTTAAAACTCACACCAGGCGCATGTGTGTAAGTGCCCAAAGTCCTAAGAGGAAAGAGGAGGAGAAGGAGATTGTAGCATGAACATCCCCCTCTAGATGGTGATTTCTTGCTTTCTGCCTCTCCAGCGAGCACATGTGCCCTATAGCAAAAATGCTTTTCAAAGAAAAAAGAAAAAAAAATGTTGAACTCAGTATGAGCGGTTCTAATGAGTGTAATAGGTTAGTAGTATCAGAGGGTGTGTGTGTGGTGGGTGTTGGGGAGAAGTTGGTCAAAGAATACAAAACTTCAGTAAAGATTACAGGAGGGAGGGCAGCAGGTGGTGTGGTGGTTAAGGCATTGGACTCCCATATGGCCGACTATAGTTTAAGTCTCGGACCTGGTGGCTTGAAACTCAGGCCAGGTGTCTGTGCATGCATGCCCAAAATCTCAGGAGAAGGGATTGTGGCATGGCCATACTTCTTGGGGGGTGATTTCTCACTCTCCCTCCCATTATATCTGTCTCTTGCTAATGAGCACATGTGCCCCCATGGCAAAAACCTTTAAGAAAATACTACAAGGAGGATAGCTTCTCGGCCTTTTGGCTAAGATCAAGTGTAGTATCTGTTCTTATCAGTTTAATATCTGATACGTCTTCTATCCGAGGACAATATATTAAATGGATGTTTAGAGTTCGGAGATGGAATAGGAGCTTGCTCCGTCTACTCCACGCATTGACCTGGTATTGCAGTACTTCCAGGAACGGTGCACCCCCTTTGGGGGATTGTAAAATAATAATAATAATAATAATACAGGAGGGAATAAATTCAAGAGATCTATTGTACATGCGATTATAGTTAATATCCATATATCATATTCTTGAAGGTCATTTAGAGAGATTTTAAGTATTCTCACTACAAAAAATAAGTATGTGAGGAAAGGCATAGGCTAATCGAGTCTATTTAACTATTCCCCAGTGTATACCTATTTCAAGACATCATGTTGTACATGATAAATATTGGGTCGTCAGGAAAGTCATGACGCATTTTTGCATAGAAAATCAGAAAAAGAGACCGCTGCCACCATGGGTTGCACGCATGCTCCCGGGAAGGCCCTGTCCCAGTCGACCCTGCCCTATCTCTGTAGTGTTCCCATGTGGCTGAAGTTGATATCTCATGACATGAAGGAGCTGATTTACAAACTGGCCAAGAAAGGCCTGACTCTGTCACAGATTGGCATGATCCCGAGGGACTCACATGGTGTTGTACAAGTACGTTTTGTGACAGGCAATAAAATCTTGAGAATCTTTAAGTACAAAGGACTTGCTCCTGATCTTCCTGAGGAACTCTCCCATTTAATTAAAAAAGCCGTTGCTGTTCGCAAGCATCTGGAGAAGAACAGAAAGGATAAGGGTGCCAAATTCCATCTGATTCTGATCGAAAGCAGAATTCACCAGTTGGCTCGCTATCATAAGACCAAGCAAGTTCTCCCCACCACTGGAAATGTGAGTCATCCACAGCCTCTGCCCTGGTTGCATAAATTTGTATACTCAAGCAATAAAATCATTGTTTAGCTAAAAAAAAAAAAGTCAGAAAAATATATCATGACTTCAGATGACCCAACATATACAATATTTGTCAATTTAAAAACTTTAAATTAAAGGGGCTGAAATGGTGGTTAAGGGCGCTGGACTCCCACATGGCTGACTGCAGTTCGAGTCTTGGAACTGGCAGCTTGCTTTCTCACTTTCCATCTCTCTCTTTTTATCACTCTGTCCCCTTTTGATCAAATACAAATAAATAAAATAAAATACTTTTTTAAAAAACATGACAACTTTAAATTAAAAACAAAAACAAAAACACAGAAAACAACACTGAGGGAAGGGGGTAAAAGTCTGCCTTTGGAATTTCAACCTTAAAAGTAACATGAACATTTAGAGACCAAGAGTTTCTTCCTAATTTTTGAGGGGAGTGGCAGAATTATTTTTAGCTCTGTTAGTAAAGAGTTCAAGCTAAGAGTCTTTGATCTGCTAGGATTTCTAACACATATGAACTCTTTTTTTGGGGGGGGGGAGATTTTCACTATAGGGTGCGTGCACTCCCCAGACAGACAGAGACATAGAGACAGAAAGCGAGAAATCACCCCCCAGGGGGGATGGTCACGCTGCAATCCCTTCTCCTCCATTCTCCTCTTGGGATCTTGGGCACGCACGCACACGCGCCTAGTGTGAGTTTTAAGCCACCGGGTCCGGGATGCGAACCGCGGTCAACTACGTGGGAGTCCAGAGACATAGCCATTATGCTAACTGCTGGTTCCCAACACATGTAAACTCTTGACACACTTTTTCTCATTCTTCCAAATGCAGCCAAATTGTTCATAGTGAGTCCATCAACATAACTTAAGACCTCTTGCCTTCTATTGTATAGGATGGAGTTCCAAATATTCTTTTGGTTTCTGGTTTATTCACTTCTCTCTAGGAAATTGTTAGGAAATGGTGTGGAATGGTGAACCCTTTATCTTTTTCACTTTCTAATTTGATTCTATTGTGGTCACAGATTACTCTCTGTAATTTCAATAATTCTTTTTTTTTTTTGGAGAGGTTTTTGCTATAGGGCATGTGCGCTCACCAGACAGAGAGAGAGAGAGACAGAAAGCGAGAAATCACCCCCCAGGGGGGATGGCCATGCCGCAATCCCTTCTCCTCCATTCTCCTCTCGGGATCTTGGGCACACGCACACACGCGCCCAGCGTGAGTTTAAGCCACCGGGTCTGGGACTTGAACCATGGTCGACTACATGGGAGTCCAGCGACATAGCCATTACACTAACTGCTAGTCCCATAATTTCAATTCTTTTAAACTGTCTTATAACCTAAGATATGATCTATCTTGGTATATGTTCCATGGGAACATGAAAAGAATGCGTATTCTCTTGTTGGGTGGAGTGTTCTGCAACCTATAAATCCTTTTGGTTGATGGTGTTTAGTTTTCTCTCTTTGCTGACTTTCTACCTAGTTGTACTATTCATTACTAAGAGAGGGGAGTTGAAGTTTTCACCTGTAACTATGGATTTGTCTGTGTTTCCATTCTTAGTTTTTGCTTCACGTGTTTTGTAGCCCTAAACTCATAAACTTTAGAATTACTGTTTTTTGTTGTTGTTGTTGTTGTGTGTGTGTGTGTGTGTGTGTGTGTGTGTGTATAATTTATCATATAATGGCCATTTCTGTCTTTGAAAATTTCCTTTACACTCAAGTCTATCTGATACAGACACTCCTGTTTTTCCTTCACTTTTTTGCTTTTTGAGGATTTCTAATTTCCTTAAAATTTAATATAGGTTTTACCAAAGAGGTGCATATAGTTGCCAGAGAGAGGGAAAGTGAGAAATGACCCCTCCAAGGAGGATGCCTTCTCCTCCATTCTCATTTTGAGATTTTGGGCACACAAGCACACGTGCCCAGCATGATATTCAAACCGCTGGGTCCAGGGCTCAAACCGCAGTCAGCCATGTTGGAGTCCAGCATCTTAACCACCACACCACCTGCTGGCCCCTAAATTGTAATTTTAATCGATATATAATAGTTGTATACATATTTACTCTTTTTTTTCTTTATCCATCCATAATAGAGCACATGCACATGCATGTGAGAGGAAGAAGTACCCTTCACAGGGTCAGTCCCCTTCAGTCTTCCACCTCATTGGATCTTGGGCACTGAAGAGTGCTCCTGGTGTCTCAGGCTGACTGGGCAGCCGTGAGATTGCCATATGACTGCCAGCTCCAGAGTCTGGTATGCCTGCCACCTGCTGTACAACAGAGGCTGGGTCAAATTGTACGTAGTTATTGATATGTTAGGGCCTGAGACTGCAACCTTATTTTTTGTTTCTTTTTCTATCTTCTTGTGGGCTACTTGAACATTTAAAAAAGAATGTTTTTTGTTTTTAGTTTCACTATATGGCGTGCATGCTTGCCAGGGTAGGGGCAGAGGGAGAAAGTGAGAAATTACCTCCCCCACTCCCACGCCCTGAGAGGATGGCCACACTGCAATCCCTTCTTCTCCAGTCTCTTCTCAGGATTGTGGGCATGGAACACACATGCATGCTGTGTGATTGTTTTTTTCTTTTTTAAAGAATTATTTTACTTGGGAACCAGCAGTTAGCATAATGGCTGTCGCTGGACTCCCACGTAGTCGACCGCGGTTC
>NW_006159844.1:5937483-5939318 GCF_000334495.1 Tupaia belangeri chinensis | reverse complement strand
GGGGGTGATTTCTCGCTTTCTGTCTCTATGTCTCTCTCTGTCTGTCTGGCGAGCGCATGCGCCCTACAGTGAAAATCTCTCCAAAAAAAAAATAATTTTACTGAACTTTATTTATTTTAATTTGACGAGAATGGGACAGAGTGACAGTGAGAGAGCAAGAGAGCAAGAAAGAGAGAGGGGGAGGGAGGGAAAGTGAGAAAGCAAGCCACCAGGCCTGGGGCTCAAACCAGTCGGCCATGTGAGAGTCCAACACCTTAACGACCACACCACCTGCCAGCCCTGTGTGATTTTATTTGTTTTACTTTTTTTTTTTTTTTTGAGAGAGTTTATTGCTATAGGGTGCATGTACTCTTCAGAAAGAGAGACAGACGGCGAGAAATCACCCCCCCCCCCCCCAGACAGACGGCAAGAAATCACCCCCCCCCCAGGGGAGATGGCCATGCCACAATCCCTTCTCCTCCATTCTCCTCTTGGGATCTTGGGCATACATGCACATGTGCTCAGCATGAGTTTAAGCCACCAGGTCAGGGACTTGAACAGTGGTCAACTATATGGGAGTCCAGCAACATAGCCATTATGCCAACTGCTGGTCCCCCACTATGTGATTTTCAAGCTGCCAGATCCCAGATTCTAACCATGAAGTTGGTCATATGGAATTCAGATACCTTGACCTCTACACCACCAACTGGTCCTTAGAATTTCATTTTTGTTTGTTATTATTACCAGAGGGCATGAGTGTGTGTGTGACAGAGAAACAGAGAAAGAGAGAAAGGAGAGAGAAAGCACCCCATAGTGGATGCTTTTCAAGCTGGCTGGGATTTGAACTATAGTTGACCATGTGGTCACGCCACAGTCACTTCTCTTCCATTTCTCCATCCCATTAAGGTTTCAGGCACACATGTCCCCATGCCTATTATGTTTTACCAGCTGCCAGCACTAGGATTCACTCTGTGGTGAGCTAGGCTGAATTTGGCTCCTGCTGTACAGGGACTGCAGCACTACAGAGCTGGCTCAATCAATAATGCTTTTGAGTATATCTCTTTGAATACCTTTTTTAGTTGTTGCTGTAGGTATTATAGCTTATTACAGTCTACTAGTGTTATAATCTTACCAGTTTGAGCTAAATATAGAAACTTTGTCCTCCATTTATATTGTAACTATCCTAAACATTTCCTCTATATTTAGAACACATCGGATGTTATATTTTTTGCTTCAACAATCAGACAAAATTTAGAAAACCCAGGAGAGAAGGATATTTCCCTCTTTGCTTACCATTACCTTATCTTTGCTCTTCCTTCCTTTGTGATGTTACAATTCCTTCTTTACTGTTTAAAAAATTATTTGGTGATTTTTTTTTTCCCCAAGGTAAATTTACTGACAAAAAAAGCCTTTTTATTTTTCATCAGAGAATGACCTGGGGCCAGCAGATGGCATAGTGTTACATCTCTGGATTCTCACATGGCTGACCGTGGTTCAAGTTCTGGATCCAGTGGCTTCAAAATCATGCCAGGCAGAGCCAGCAGGTGGTGTGGTGGTTAAGGATGCTGGATTCCCACATGGCCAACCACAGTTCAAGTACCAGACCTGGTGGCTTGCTTTCTCACTTTCTCTCTCTCTGTCCCTCTCTGGTAAAACTGAAACAAACAAATGAATACATAAATAAAGTTAATTAAAAAAAAAAAAAGAAATGTTGTTAGATGATTTTGTTGTAGGAATATCATAAAGAGTACTTACACAGGCCGCGCGGCCGGGGCTCTGCTCCGCGTGCCTCAGCCCAGGCCACCAGGCCCCCCCGCTGCCTCTCCGGCGCTGGGTGTGTCCAGCGCTCGGAGCCC
>NW_006159844.1:5930500-5936752 GCF_000334495.1 Tupaia belangeri chinensis | reverse complement strand
TATAGTAAATTAATGTGAGAAATGAAAAAATTAAAAAAAAAAAAAGAAAAAAAAAAAAGAGTACTTACACAAACCTGGGTGGCATATTCTACCACATATGTAGACTGCACGGTATAGTGTATTGCCACCCAAGTTGAATATGCATTCTGTTGACTTAAATGTCATTATGCATTACATGAATCTGTGTATATAATACACACATATTACATTCATGTGTGTGTATATATGCACATGAGTGTAATACGTGTGTATTATATATATCTATACACACACACATTTTTTTTTTAACCGCTAGTATTGTTTAACAAGGTGGGCATATTTTAAACTTTCTTTCAGCTTCTTAATGAGACTCTATGCATAAAATGTTACTGTTATTGATGACTGGTATCTTACTCCTTAAGGGTTTTGACAGAAAAAGGCTGAGTTACTGCTACTGGCACTCAAGTATAATAAAACATTGGTTCCTACAGTCTGTATGTATTACATGCAGAAGTCCAATTCTGATTTGCAAAAATTCCAGAAATTCAGATTACTTGTAAAAACGTATCATTTTATTTGTACACTTAAAAAGTTATACATAGAAACAGTACAGTTCTATAAAATTGAAAGAACTGCCAGGGGAGAGGAAGTTTTTTTTCTTTTCTTTTCTTTTTTATTGATCATTAAGGAGGTTAGAGAAATAACACAAAAACACAGTAAAATGTTTAAAAAATTAAAGAACATTTTCCAAGTATAAATTTTATAAATACAAAACAAATTCACAAATTACTTTGAATGCTAAATAAATATCTAGTTAATAAACTCAGACTTAATACCTCCAGCCAGTTACTGGTACAGCACTTCAAAGATAAAAAGGTGGATTCATTCATGTGTAGTGTTCAAAAATGTGCTCATTAAAGAATTCTTAAGACATATACACATTTTTTCTAAGCTGTGCTATAGCAGAAGACATATCTGTGCAGATAAATCTCCTTTGATACCACACCTTTAAAAATATCAATGATAGAATAGATGAAAAAATATTTTCCAAGATATCTAGACACATGAATGATCTAAAAAATATATAAAAGCCTCTGTAAACCAGTACTGTATTCAATACATCTATTAAACTTATTAGATAATGAACAAAACTGTATCAAAGGAAATCCTTTCTACATTCTCCTGAGTGCTTAATGTTAAAATTGAGAATATAGTGCAGGCCACACTTCAATGTGGTCAATTGGTTGTTATTGCTTTATATATTATATGTCTGCTTTAAAGCAGGATTTAATGTTCCATTTTAATGAACAATTCGCTTTTCCTCGAACATATCCTTTAGAAGGACAAGGTTAGACTCGTGATTTTTTTGCAGCCGGTGGTGTGATAACTTGGTCCACATTGCTGGGTGTGACATGGAGTCCAAGCTTTTGCGCCTGAATATGAAAAAACGCTTGAAGCCTAGTTCCAGCTTTTGCTTCACTCGTGTTACGAGGGTTGTACTCAAAACAGTTCGAAAACATTAACTCAATATCATCAATAAACTCAGCTAGAGAGAAAAAAAGCAAACAAGATTAGAATTAAAGTATATAAGTGATAATTTTTATATAATATCTAGAAACTCATTAAGAAAATAATATTCATTTTTTTTCTTTAGAGGAAGGACTGAAACAAGGTACAAGGGTTCAAAATTATTCTACTGTAAATATTTTAAAACAGTCTTGAAACTGGGATTAGCAGATGGTGTAATGGTTACATTGCTGACTTGCATGTAGTCAACCGCTGTTTGAGTTCTGGACCTAGTGGCTTAAAAATTCATGCTGGGGTAGGGGAGGCCGGCAGGTGGTGTGGTGGTTAAGAGCGCTGGACACCTGTATGCACCCACATAGCCAACCACACAGTTTAAGTCCTGGACCTGGCAGCTTGCTTTCTCACTTTCTATCCCCCACCCCTCCCAGTCAAATTAAAATAAATAAGTAAAATAAAAATAAATAGTTAAAATAATTCTTAAAACACACACACACACACACACACACACACACACACAAAACACAAAAAAACTCATGCCAGGCATGTGTGCATTCTCAAAATCCTGAGAGAAGAATGGAGGAGAAGGGATTGTAGCGTGGTCATCGCCACTTGGGAGTGATTTCTTGCTTTCTGTCTGTCTGGCGAGCACACATACCCTATAACAAAAATCTCTCTTAAAAAAAAAGTCTTGAAACTATGTATATATGTAATTACATACTTGATGTAATTATAAAGAATAATTTTTTTAAGAGTTTTTTTTTTTTTTTCTATAGGGCGCATGCACTTGCCAGACAGACAGAAAGAGACAGAGACAGAAAGCAAGAAATCACTCCCAAGTGGCGATGACCACGCTACAATCCCTTCTCCTCCATTCTCCTCTTGAGATCTTAGGCATGCACACACACGCGCCCAGCCTGAGTTTAAGCCACTGGGTCTGGGACTTCGAACCGTGGCTGACTACGTGGGAGTCCAGCGACATTGGGCATGTGTGCACTGCTGACCCCAAGAATAATCTTTTAATATGATAAGATTCTACAAAATCTGTAACTCATCCAATCCTCATCCATCCTCACCTCCATATACATTGGTAAGTATTTTAGATATCTGTTGAGATGCCATCTACGTAACATCATATAACACAGGTTGTTTAAAACATTAAAATATCCTCCAGCTCTTTGAACAAAAATAATTATCAAAGAAAAACAAATTACTTACATGCTAGTTTATATTCACATTTATTCACTTTTTCACGAATTATATTTAAGGCAATGGGCTTCTTGATGATGTCATAGTAGTCCGGTACCTATAACAATTCAAATATATATCTCAATACAGAAAATTTATGGGACATAAATGGTCAAATACATAAAGGTTTCTGCACCTTAAAGCAATGCATTATCAACCTCTGAATATTATTTTCCATTAAAATCATAATATTATTTTCAGTTATTACAAGCAGAATTCTCCTTGGGGAAAGGAAAAAAATTATAATTGGGCTACACTTGCAGCTTGAGAAATATGTTGGGTTCATGTGTGTACATGCCCAAAATCCTTACAGGGAGGAGAGGGGATTGTGGTACAACCATGCCCTATTGCAGGGGCATTCTTTCTCCCTGTCTCTCTGTCTTTGCCACTCTTTGGCAAGCATAAACACCCTCTGACAAACTATTTTTTAAAAAATTATGTTTGGCCAGCCTATAACATGGTGGTTAAGGTAGCTGGTTCTCACGTGGTCATCTACACGGTATTTGTCTAGGACCTGGTGGCTTGAAAAACATGCTGGGCATGTGTGCATGTGTGCTCAAACTCCTAAGAGGAGAATGGAGAAGGGATTGTGGCATGGCCATCCCCTCTGTGATTTCTCATTTTTCCTCTCTCCTTCTCTTCTCTCCAGTGGCCACATGTGCCCTGTAGAAAAACTAAAAACAGAAACAAAAATGAAACAAAAATGGTGCTTTTGCTGTGTGTGTCTTCCTCTCTATATAGATAAATAAACATATCTATAAAAATTTATTTAAATTAAGGGGACCAGCAGGTGGCATGGTGGTTAAGGTGCTGAACACTCCCACATGGCTGACCATGGTTTAAGTCCTGGGCCTGGTAGCTTGCTTTCTCGCTTTCCCTGTGTCTCTCTCTCTCTCTGATCAAATTAAAATAAATGAATAAAATAAATAAAATCAAATAATTCTAAAAATAATTATTTAAATTAGCATTATTGCATTTGTAATAAATGAATAAATGTATGTAACATAAAGCTTAATTTAAGATAAAAGGTACCCAGGTTAGGTCACCATTGTTATCTAAGAGTATCTATTTTTAATTTAATTTTATTTATTAATTCATTTTATTTATTTGGACCAGAGAGAGACAGAGAAAGTGAGAAAGCAAGCCACCGGGTCCAGGACTTGAACTGTGATTGGCCATGTGGGAATGTCCAGTGTCTCAACCACCACTCCACCTAAGAGTATCTATTTTTTACATCAGTGTTTCCCAAAGTGTAGTCTCTATTGGCATCATCCTAGACCTAGTGAATGAAAAATTCAGGTGGGGCTCAGATATCTGTATTTTAACGAGTTCTCCATGGGATTCGTTTTTTTTTTTTAAGAGAGATTTTTTTTTTTGGAGAGATTTTCACTATAGGGCGCATGCGCTCGCCAGACAGACAGAGAGAGACATAGAGACAGAAAGCGCGAAATCACCCCCCAGGGGGGATGGTCATGCCGCAATCCCTTCTCCTCCATTCTCCTCTCGGGATCTTGGGCATGCACGCACACGCGCCTGGCGTGAGTTTTAAGGCACCGGGTCCGGGACGTGAACCGCGGTCGACTATGTGGGAGTCCAGCGACATAGCCATTACGCTAACTGCTGGTTCCCAAGAGAGATTTTGCTATAGAGTGTGTGAGCTTGTTAGAGAAACAGAGAGAGACAGAGAATGAGAAATCATCCCCCAGGTGGGATGGCCATGCCGCAGTCCCTTCTCTTCCATTCTCCTCTCTGCATTTCAGATATGCACGCACATGTGCCTGGTGTGAGTGTCAAGCTGCTGGGTCTGGGACTTGAACTGTGGTTGACTACACTGGAGTCCAGTGATGTAACCATTACACAACCTGCTGGTCCCCCAAATGATTCTGATGCATACTGAAGTTTGAGAACTATCTTAAGAGATATACCACTAATGGTACTCAACTGAATTAGCTCTACTCATGTTCACTACAATAGAAAAAAAAAACACTGATATTTAGTCCACACATTGTCAACATTTATAAAGAATCAGTCATAGGATTAAGAGGGGCTGAGGATGGCGGCCTGATGGTGATGTAGTGCTAAAATATCATGTCCTGTGAGGCTGGGTTCATGTCCACAGACCTCCTTGAGTATAGTGGGCACTTGTGTGCCCATGATCTAGGTTGGCTAATGATGGGGGTGGATCTTGTATAAGACTGTTGAGAGTGCTCTTTGTCTCACTCATGAAAAAAATAAAACAAACGGGGGCCAGCAGGTCAGCAGGTGATGTTGATGTTAGGGTGCTATACTCCTACATGGTCAACTGCAGTTTCACTCCCAGAACCAGTGGCTTGAATCTCACACAGGTGTGCATATGTGCTCAAAATCCCAAGAGGAGAATGGAGGAGAAAGGAATGCAGGGTGGCCATCCCCTTGGGGGGGGGGGTGATTTCTCACTTTCTCTCTTAAGTCTCTCTGGTAAGTGCACATACCCTGTAGCAAAAGTCTCTCTGTCAAGAAAAAGAAAGCACTGCCTTTCCGGTGGTGACAACCTCCCCACGAGAACATGCCTCTCGCAAAGGACCTCGTTCATCCCTCTCCGGAAGAGAAGAGGAAACACAAGAAGAAGCGCCTGGTGTAGCCCAAATTCCTACTTCATGGATGTGAAGTGCCCAGGATGCTATAAAATCACCACAGTCTTTAGCCATGCACAAACAGTGGTTTTGTGCGTTGGCTGCTCCACTGTCCTGCCAGCCTACAGGAGGAAAAGCGAGGCTTATAGAAGGATGTTCCTTCAGGAGGAAGCAGCACTAAAAGCATCCTGACTCAAGATGAGTGGGAAACCATCCCAATAAACACATTTTGGATTAAAAAAAGAAAGAAAGAAAAAGAAAAAGAAAGCACTTAAAATAAAAAAGAGGGGCTGAGGAAACTATGTTATCTAACTCCATTTTTTTTCAATATGGGAACCAACCCCTCCTTTTTTTTCTCCTTGGTAGACATTGATTAATAGTTGTTCTGACTATTTCAAAGTTGCCACGTGGACTAAACTGGGTAATAAACATGAACATATTTTATAAAGTCTAATATTACCTGGATTTTAGAAACAAGTTTCAAAAAAGGCCAGCTGTCATCATGCCGTACTAGTTCCACAACAAGTTGTTCAAAAGCTGATAATTCATGAACTCCTCCCTGTCGGCCAGAACTCCTTCGATTCAGTGTCATAGGAGATGACTCTGGATAAATAATTAAAACATTTTAAGTGATTAAAAAAGGCAAAATGTTTGATTACCACAAGCTAAACTAGATGTGTAGGTTACCCCAAATTTTGACAGTCTGGTAACTGTGTCAAGTATATGACATTCTTTAACCAATAAATTCTATTAATTCTACATGTCTGAATAATGCAATATGGCCTACCCACAGTCCTTTGAAGGAGCATTTTTATGTTTAGCTGCTTTTTAAATATCTAAGTTTTATTTTTATTTATTTATTTATTTATTTATTTATTTATTTATTTAT
>NW_006159844.1:5929716-5930201 GCF_000334495.1 Tupaia belangeri chinensis | reverse complement strand
ACACACGTGCCCAGCTTGAGTTTTAAGCCACTGGGTCTGGGACGCAAACCACAGTCGACTACATGGGAGTCCAGCAACATAGCCATTACACTAACTGCTGGTCCTAATATCTAAGTTTTATTACTACTGACAAAAAAAGGACAGAATTCAAGAGATAAAGACCACAGAGTTTATTATATAGATAAAGATTACTAAAAATGGGCTGGCAGGTGACGTGGTGGTTAAGGATGCTGGACTCCCACATGACTGACCATGGTTCAAGTCCTGGACCTAGCGGCTTGCTTTCTCTCTCTTTTTTCTTTTTTTTTTGGAGAGGTTTTTGCTATAGGGCATGTGCGCTTCCAGAAAGACAGAGAGACAGAAAGCGAGAAATCACCCCCAAGGGGAGATGGCCACACCACAATCCTTTCTCCTCTATTCTCTCGGGATCGTGGGCATGCATACACACACGCCTGGCGTGAATTTAAGCCACCAGGTCCAGGACT
>NW_006159844.1:5927116-5929706 GCF_000334495.1 Tupaia belangeri chinensis | reverse complement strand
TACGGGGAAGTCCAGCACCATAGCCATTACGCTAACTGCTGGTCCCCGGCTTGCTTTCTCAATCACCCCATTTTGCTCTGTCCCTCTCTGGTCAAATTAAAATAAACAAATAAATAAAAAGTTTAAAAAAAATTTTTAAAAATCACTAAAAACAAATATTAGAATTTTAAACATAGCTGATCGCTCCCTATCTTATCAAATAATGTAGCTTGTCTAGGGATGCTGAGTATGAGTGTTCTGAGAGAGGAAAGGAAAGAGAATGAATTATGTTATCAAGTGTTATACTGAGAGAACCAGCAGTTAGCGTAATGGCTATGTCACTGGACTCCCACGTAGTCGATGGTGGTTTGCGTCTCGGACCCGGTGGCTTAAATCTCACGCCAGGCATGTGTGCGTGCATGCCCAAGATCCTGAGAGGAGAATGGAGGAGAAGGGATTGCGGCGTGACCATCCCCCCTGGGGGGGATTTCTCGCTTTCTGTCTCTATGTCTCTCTCTGTCTGGCGAGCGCACGCGCCCTATAGCGAAAACCTCTCCAAAAAAGAAAAAAAGTGTTATACTGATACTTTTAAAATATTGGCAAACATTTGTATTAAAAGCAGAAGACCTTTTACAGATTCAACCCATTACTCTGCTATGCTAGTATGACTAGTAATACAGTTTACCTATATTACCAAATAGCTGCCCCTTTAATGAGTATTATGCTTCATGTCAGGCTATTCTCTAATAACTTGGCATGTTATGTGACAGCCTTTCAAAAATGATACAGAGCTGCCCTGAAGCACACAGTTAGGAGCTGTGCAGAGAAAGTTGGATCCCATGATGCTAACGAGGGTTTGATAAACCCTGGCCATCTTGGCTTGAAAAACATACCAGGCATGTGCACACTTGCATGTGCCTATGATCCTGAGACAAGGAACTGGAAGAAAATGGACTGTGGCATGACCAGGTCCCAGTAAAGATGCATGTGCACATATATGCCACTTGGCATTTAAAACAAAATTCAAAGCATCTCAACATTTAGTATTTCCAAATTACTCAATTTTCTAAGGTAAGAAACAGTTTAAATTAGATTTCTTCATACCTGTAGATTGCCTTTTCCTGCCTTTCCTCTTAGAGTCACTATCTTGGAGAGAAAGTTTTGAAGTAACATTTAAAGATCTTGATTGCTCACTTGAATTTGTGGCAATGACTCTGAAGTTAAAGTTGGGACTACTCTCTGGTGTATTATTAGCACTCTTCCTGCTTTTGCGCTTTCTTCGAGGACTGAGCAGTTCCACAAATACATTTGCTTGCAGTGGGCCATGACTGTGGCGAGTAGAACGACCAGCAATTCTTAAAGATTTAGTTTCTGTAGGAGGAGCAGATCTGATCTTTCTTAGGTTTCTATTGGAAGTTTTAGAAGACATAGTTGTTTTGGGTGTACTCTGCTGACTCCTTGAAGGGTATCTTCTGGGATCTTGTCGTTGGCCACGACTTGAGAAAGAATTAAGTCTCCCTCTTGTTTTAATTGGCAGTCTAACTTGTGGTCTTCCTCGTTTTGGTGGGCTATAAATATTGTTAGGAAATACAATTACTATATAGAGCAACAATGAACATATGGTTACTGCTATCCTCTTTTCCTTTTTGGCTAATGAGTCCTACATAAATTACCTCTTTGTTCAACTGAGACTTCATTCTATACTCAGTTCTTTGAACTTAGAGCCAACATATTTTCATGAAAATCTAAACTGTGCTTTCATGTATTTCAAAGAAATACAAGAGAAATGTTTAATATTTTCTTGGTAACTCCAAGATATCATAAGAAATCAAATCCTGAATTACAATAAACTGTAATAAAATTCTTAGGAAAACCAATACATAGATCTAGTCAATTATGTTAAAAGCTTAAAAGAGTGATGAACCAACCAAAATGCAATTCTTTTGTTTCCTTTTGCTACAGGAGGCTCTCACAGTTCATTACAATTGAGACCGCGGTTAAGATGCAGTTTGAGCACTGACTGCTGCTACTGAAGTGGGACTTGAGCCTGTGGCTCCTAAATACCCAGCCAAGAACCTCTTCATCATCTTTTGATTCTGACTAAAAAGATTTAATCTTTTAATTGCTTTTAACTAAAGCATGAAACATCCCCATTAAGCCTCTTTTTATCCACCTCCCCAAAAACCTCAACTCCTAGTTTATGCAGAATATTTGCAAGAATTTTTGAAATTATTTTCATATGCCTATATTATAAAATACCACCCTCTCAAGCTACAGGTAAGATGGTTCTTGCCATCCTGGTACTCTACAGGGACCCTTGTGTATTTTGGCAATTCTAGGTTGCCCTTGTTTCACATTCATACCTGATCCCATAAGATAGAGTTTAAATGTTAAAAAGGGAGAGGAGATGGTGAGACCAGGGAGCACAATTATGACTTCTCTTGGTGTGACTGGCTATGGCCAGGCCTGCTGACAGAAAATTCCTAGTATATATAAATGTCTAGTTTATGTCTATATATTAGATATATCTTCCTAGTGGATACAAATATACCTTTATTTCAGCCCTAAACAATGGAAGACTGCTCCAGCACTGCCACAGCAGGCATATACA
>NW_006159844.1:5904667-5926992 GCF_000334495.1 Tupaia belangeri chinensis | reverse complement strand
CTCCAACCTCATTCATTAGGCCTGAGTGGCATAACTTGCTAAGTTGAAGAGTACTTGGTTACATGGTAGTACAGAAGTTGTTTCTGGGTGCTCATTTGGCAAGAGTACACACTGTACTTCCTGGTGTACATTACTCTCTTTCTGTAGATTGCCAAAGGCACAGATGCTCCCTTGGGAATATTTTTGAACATTTATAATATATAAACAGAAAGAATAACTATAGGCCATAATATTACACATACTACTTTAAAAAATTTATGGACTTTTAAATCGTATTTAAAATAGTTAAAAAGTTGTCTAATTGAGACTGACTTTTCTTTTATGGGATGTTAGGAGACTTACCTGACTTCTTCTTCTTCTTCTTGAGAGTCATCTTCATCTTGTTCTACCTCATATTCTTCCTCCTCACTTTGACCTTCTTCATCATCACCATCAACTTCATCATTCTCACCTTCCACACTGTCTTCTAGTTCTTCATCACTGTCCAGGGATGGTCTCTGTCTAGAGGAGAGTCTTCTGGAACGTTGCTTTGGTCGACATTCTGGACAAAACCAATCTCCCTCAGGCACAGTCTGAATAAACCACATAAATGATCATAAATCAAATGTCAGATCTCAATGTCTCATTTCTTTTCTTTCTTTCTTTCTTTTCTTTCTTTTTTTTTTTTTTTTAAAGATTATTACTTCCTTGAGCCAAGAGAGGTAATACCTCTAATAAGGTCCTAATGCTGTTCTCTATCCCTGGTCTCAACCAACCCCTGATCATGGGCACACACATGCACAGGGCTCTCACAGACTAGGAACTTGGAACTTTTCCAGGTGAGTCAGCCGCACAGTGCTGCATTATCACTGTGCTGCTATCCAACCCCCTTAATGTCTCAACTCTAATTGAAGTAGAAGGACATACCTTAAGCTTTGGTCGGACACAGTAGGTATGATGACCCCGATCACAGCCATCGCAAAGTACCATGTTCTCAGCATCACCCTTCTTTCGGCATATCTTGCAGCGAGCATTCAGTATAGATTTTGACCATATCACACTACGATCCAAGGTGGATAGGTGAAGAAAGACTTGCGATAGGCTAGCAGAAGAAAGGAGAGACTCTCTCCAACGGTCCAGGACTGTTTTATAAGAACGCCCACTGTCACTGGCATCTTCAATGAAAGGGAAAAAGTGATTTTAAAGTTTCTAGGCCAACTAGACATCTCCTAGGACTGTTTTCTTGAAAGCTTAAACAAGTTAGATTTCTTCTCTTCTAATACTTAACAAAAGCTATGCTGATATTAAGAGCAAAAAAAAATCTGAAGTTAAAATAGCTGAACCACATCTTGTTTATGACATAAGGAATTACTTAAATCCATAAGTCAAATGGTTGGGGATTTCAACAATTAAAAAAGAAAAATAACTTAAGCAATGTGTTCTCAATCTAGTCTTTGCATCCAATCTTGATCTAATTTAGAAAACTGGCTAAATGTGATTATAAGCAAGTTACTATTCATTTGAACCAAGTATACTACTTCCTCTTTTTCAGATAAAAGATGGGCTACTTTCTAACTTAAATATGAAACATACAAAGGTTTTTTGGAGTTGATAATGTTCTGAAATTAGATAGTGGTGACAGCTGTGACTATATTAAATATCACTGTATTAAGTACTTTAAAAGGATGAGTTTTATCTCATGATGTTACTAAATTTAACAATTATGTATAAATACCAACTATATTGCCTTCTATCTTTAAGAAAAGATTACTTTAGGGACCAGTAGTTGGAGTAATGGCTATGTCGCTGGACTCCAATGTGGTCGACCGTGGTTCAAGCCCCAGACCTGGTGGCTTAAACTGATGCCAGGCACATGTGCATCCAAGGTCCCGAGAGGAGAATGGGGAAGGGATTAGCGCCATGACCATCCCCCCAGGGGGTGATTTCTGTCTCTCTGTCTCTCTTTCTGGGGAGTGCACACACCCTATAGCAAAAACCTCTCACAAAAGAAAAAAAAAAGATTATTTTAAAACTGAGGTATAGGGACCAGCAGATGGCACAATGGTTATGTCACTGGACTCCTACCTACTCGACTGCAGTTTGAGTTCTGGACCCAGTGGCTTAAAACTCACGCCAGGCACACATGTGTGTGCATACCCAATATCCTGAGAGGAGAATGGAAGAGAGAGGACTGTGGTGTTGCCATCCCCCTGGGGGGGGGGATCTCTTACTTTCTGTCTCTCTGTCTCTCGGCAAGCACATGTGCCCTCTATAGCAAAAATCTCTCTTAAAAAAACAAAACAAATAAACAGAAAAACCACAGGGACCAGCAGTTAGCGTAACGGCATGTCACTGAACTCCCATGTAGTTGACTGCGGTTCGAGTTTCAGACCCAGTGGCTTAAACTCACGCCAGGTGTGTGTGCGTGTGTGCCCAAGATCCCAAGAAGAGAATGGAGGAGAAGGGATTGTGGCATGGCCATCCCCCTTGGGGGGGGGGGGATTTCTCACGTTCTGTCTCTCTGTCTTTCCAGCAAGCACAAGCGCCCTATAGCAAAAACCTCTCCAAAACAAAACAAAACCCTGAGGTACATAAAAACAATGTTAATATGCCCAAAACAAGAATTTTTAACACCAAGATTTAAAAAAAAAATTATTTTATTTAGCTGTAATTAACTAATTAATTAATCAACTAAAATTTGACCAGAGCAGGACACAGTGAAAGAGAGAAAAAATGAGAAAGCAAGCTGCCAGGTCTGGGACTTGAACTTCAGTCGGACATGTGGGGGTCCAGTGCCTTTAACCACCATGCCACCTGCTGGTCCCGTAGCACCAACATTTATACGGAAACATTTGAGATTTTTTTTTTTTTAAAAGAAAGATTTTTGCTATAAGGCGCCTGCACTTGCTAGAGACAGAGACAGAAAGTGAAGAATCACCCTTTGGGGGGGATGGCCATGCCTTCTCCTCCATTCTCCTCTTGGGATTTTGGGCATATACACACACGTGCCCCATGTGTGTGTATATGCCCAAAATAAACACACTGGGTTTGGACTCAAACCACAGTTGACTAGGTGGGAGTCCAGCGATGTAACCATTATGCCACCTGTTGGTCCCGAGACCTTTTGTCTTTAATATCACCATTACTTTGTCTTCTACACTATTAAGTCATATGACAACATGCTATTAATCTATCCATCAATTTACATTGGCATGTGATTTTATTATTATTATATTTTAAGACAGAGATTTTTGCTATAGGGCTCATGTGCTTGCCTGAGAGACACAGAGACAGAAAGTGAGAAATCAGCCCCAGAGGAGATGGCCACACCACAATCCCCTCTTCTTTGTTTTCCTCTCGGGATTTTTGGCATGCACACACAGGCACCTGGCATGAATTTTAAACTGTCAGGTCTGAGACTCAAACCATGATCGACTATGTAGGAGTCCAGTGATGTAACCATTATGCCACCTACTGGTCCTTTGGCATGTGATTTCTATCTTAATCTTTTTTTTGAGAGGTTTTTGCCTTATTGCCCATGCACTTGCCAGAGAAACAGAGACATTGAGATGGAAAGTGAGAAATCACTCCACCAGGCCAAGCTGCAATCCTTTCTCCTCCACTCCCCCTCTTGGGACCTTGGGCACATATGCACATGTGCCTGTGATTCTCAAGCCACTGTGTCTGTAACTTGAACTGTGGTAGACCGTGTGGGAGTCCAGTGATGTAACCACTACACCATCTGCTGGCCCCTCAATTTCAAATCTTTATTTTCCTAAAACATTTAACTTAATTATGAAGGGCCTACCATGTCTTGCAAAATTCTACAAGGTACACAAGACTCCTCTGGTTCTATAATGTCTACTTATTCTCACATAAGCCCTCCTGGGCAAGAGCATAGTGGTTAAGAGAATGTAGCTTGAGTCAGTCTGCCTTGAGGTAAGCACTGGCTCCCTGTGTGATTTTAGGCAAGTTATTCAGCCCTTCTGTGTCTCAGGTTCCTTAGTCGTAATACTTGGAAAGCATCTACCTCTGGGGATGAGGAGAGAACATTAAATAATACACGTAAGGCATGTAAAGTGCCTGCCACAGAGTAAATGCTGTAACTGCTATCATTCCTGCATTAAACTATACCCTCTGTGTGAAGCACTTTAGGAGACACCGAACAAGCCTGTTCCATGGTTTCTAGCTTCAGTTTTTCAGTACAGCTGGGAAGGTGAAGAAATGCATGATGAACTATAGCCATGAAGGAACAGATTTGCTAAACACCAGTGGACCTCCCATGTGACCACTGGGTTGGGTGACAGACAGAGAATATGAAACCTAGAGTCTGGGCTTGCCCTACAGCCTGGTGTTAAAGAGAGCTGGATCTTACATGGCCAACCGCATGGGTCAAATCTCTGAATTTGCAGCTTGGGCCGAAAAAAAAAAAAAAAAAAAGAGATAAAAACAAACCTAGGGCCTATCCACAGTGGTGAGTCCCTCTCTAAAGCTATTATAGTTCCCCAAAAGACTACCACCTCAAGTGGCAGGGTGAAAAACAGTGCCACACAGAAAGATAGGGGTAGTAAGAAAATCTACTCATTTGGACCTTGGTGTTGTGTAGAAAGAAGAAATAAATCTACCTTGATCATCTATAACTACAAGTAATGCCTTAAATAGGTTTAAAACCTAAAATAATTTTAAAGTGGTCCAGGGTTGGTAGTAACCTAAGGTGAATGGCAGAAATAAGTATAAATCTTCACAAATTTTCTCTGAGGAACTTTCCACAGATCAAGTTTTGAGGAATGAGACAGTCCACACTCAAAATTCCTAAGGCAAGACACATATGGAAATAAAGCATTATAAGTGAGGGCCTGCAGAATCAGACTCATAGACTTCAGATATCAGAATTAGACACATAAAACAACTATGTTTAATATATTTTAAGAAACAAGAGTTTAAAAATATAAATCATCAGGCAGTTGAAAAAGAATCAGATAAAAAAAAAGATACTGTTTTGAAGACCAGCAGATGGCATTAATGGTTACATCACAGGACTCCCATAGAGTTGACCACAGTTCAAGTTCTGGACCCAGTGGCTTAAAACTCATGCTGGGCACATGTGTGTGTGTTTGTGTGCCCAAAATCTGAGAGGAAAATGGAGAAGGGATTGCAGCATGGTCACAAGCATCCCCTTGGAGGATGATTTCTCACTTTATCTCTATCTCTCTCTGTCTCTCCAGTGAGTGCATGTGCTCTGTAGCAAAAAATCTCTTAAAAAAAGAAAAAGATACTATTTAGAAGTCTGTAGAATATTTTTCCCATCATCGTCTATGTCCTTTTATTTTATATCTGTCTTTTTTTTAAGAGAGAAAGTTTTGCTATAGGGTGTGTGCACTTGCTAGAGAGACAGAGACAGCAAAAGAGAGAAGGTGAGAAATCATCCCCCAAGGGGATAGCCACTTTGCAATCTCTTCTCTTCCATTCCTCTCCTAGGATTTTGGTTATGCATGCTTATGCGTCCGGCATGTTTCAAGCTTCTAGGTCTGGAACTGAAACCATGGACGGCCACGTGAGAGTCCAGCACCCTAACTACCATACCACCTGCTAGCCCATAGGTGTGTCTTTTGTAAACAGTATATAAACATTATATAAGCTAGCTGAATTTTACAGCTTTAATCTATTTTGACTATCTTTAACTTTAATTGGAGAGTACAGTCCACTTAAATGCATTGGACTCTATGGACCAGCAGTTGGCATAATGGCTATGTTGCTGTACTCCCATATAGCTGACCATAGTTTGAATCCTGGACCTGGTAGCTTAAACTCACTCTAGGTGCATGTGCGTATGTGCCCAAGATCTTGAGAGAAGAATGGAGGAGAAGAGATTGTGGCATGGCCATCCCCTCTGGGGGTGATTTCTTGCTTTCTGTCTCTCTGTTTTCTCTCTCTCTTTCTGGTAAGCACCATGCCCTATGGCAAAAAATCTCTCTCTCTCAAAAAAAAGCATTGGACTTATATCTATGCTCACTTTTGTGCTTTCCTTTTTTAAAACATACACACACATAAAGTTCATGAAAAGTTCTAGTCTGAGCAGGACCTCCAAGGAAGGAGACAGCAAGAAATGCTTGTTCAAAGATCACGAAGAAGTGTTTCTGGCTAAATCAGTATTCTTATTAGTAATGGCAATAAGTAAGGTTTGCAGAGGTCAGTGGGGATGAGTGGAAGAGAGGACAAACCATGATCTCTAGAACCTTGGAATTCAGTTTGAATGGTTTATAATATAAAAGGCTGGTGAAAGGACCAGCAGTTGGCATAATGGCTGGACTCCCATGTAGCTGACCACGGTTCGAGTCCTGGATCCAGTGGCTTAAACTCAAACTGGGTGTGTGTGCGTGTGTGTCCAAGATCCCGAGAAGAGAATGGAGAAGGGATTGCGGTGTGGCCATCCCCCCTGGGGGGTGATTTCTCACTTTCTGTCTCTCTGTTTATCTCTGTCTTTCTGGTAAGCACACGTGCCCTACAGCAAAAACCTCTGGAAAAAAAAAAAGGCTGGTGAGATACTTAGAATTTTTAACAAACAAGTATTTTTTAAAAATTTTAATTATTTATTTAATTTTATTTATTATTATTTTAAATTTGATCAGGGAGAGAGAGAAAGAGAGTGAAAGTAAGCTTCTAGGTCCAGGACTTGACCCATGGCCTACCATGTTGGGAGTCCAGCATCATAACCACCATGCCACCTTCTGGCCCTGGATCAAAGAAGTATTTTATTTTTATTAAAAAAATTTTTTTTGAGAGGATTTTGCGATAGGGCGTGTGTGCTCACCAGAAAGACAGAGAGAGACAGAGAGAAAGAAAGCGAGAAATCACCCCCCAGGGAGGATGGCCATGCTGCAATCTCTTCTCCTCCATTCTCTTCTCGGGATCTTGGGCATGCAGCACATGTGCCCAGCATGAGTTTAAGCCACCGGGTCTGGGACTTGAACTGCGGTCAACTACATGGGAGTTCAATGACATAGCCATTATGCCATCTGCCAGTCCTCAAAGAAGTATTTTAAGAAAATTAAACCAATGGTAGTTCAAGGCCCAATTTTTTTTGGACAGGTTTTTTTTTTTTTTTTCTTTTTTGCTATAGGGTGCATGCACTCGCCAGAAAGACAGAGAGAGACAGAGAGAAAGAAAGCGAGAAATCATCCCCCAGGGAGGATGGCCATGCCACAATCTCTTCTCCTCCATTCTCCTCTTGGGATCTTGGGCACGCACGCACATGCGCCTGGCATGAGTTTTAAGCCACCGGGTCCAGGACTTGAACCACAGTTGATTACATGGGAGTTCAGTGACATAGCCATTATGCCAACTGCTGGTCCCTAGAGTTGCTACTTTCAATGCACTCATCGGAGGGACAGAGAGAGAGAGACAGAAAGACAGAAAGTGAGAAATACTCCCCAGGGGAGATGGCTATGCTGCAATCCCTTTTTCTCCATTCTCCTCTCCAAACTTTGGGCACACATGAACACACGCCCAGCCTGAGTTTTAAGCCACCAGGTCTGGGCCTCGAACTACAGTCAACTATGTGGGAGCCGAGCAACATAACCATTACACCATCTGCTGATCCTAAAAACTTTGTTTCTACTATTGATAAAATAATTCAGGATTTTAGTCTATGTAAGTTGCTTTTTTATTTTAAAATTTGACCAAAGGTCATGTGCACATGCCAGAGAGAGAGAGAGAGAAGGAAAGAAAAGCAAGAATTCCCCAACTGGGCATGCATTCACATGTGCTTGGAGTATTTTTCAAGTCACCAGGGCCAGGATTCAAACCATGGTTGGCCATGTGGGATCTGGCTCCCCCCCCTTTTTTGGAGAGGTTTTGCTATAGGGTACATGTGCTCGCCAGACAGACAGAGACAGACAGACAGACAGAAAGCAAGAAATCACCCCCCCAGGGGGGATGGCCACACTGCAATCCCTTCTCCGTTTTCCTCTCGGGATCATGGGCACGCATGCACACGTGCCCGGCGTGAGTTTTTAAGCCACCGGATCCAGGATGCGAACCACGGTCAACTACATGGAAGCCCAGCGACATAGCTATTATGCTAACTGCTGGTCCTGGATCTGGCTCCCTTAACCAATAGGCCACGGGGGTGGCTCTTTCAATATGTACATACATACATATATACACACACACACACTGTAAGGTTTCTGTCATAAGGCATGTGTGCGCGCCAAAGACAGGCAGTAGAGAAGGAAAGCAAGAAATCATGCTCTTTCTCCTCCACTCTCCTCCTGGGATTCTGGGCATGCACACACACAAATGCCTGGAATAATTTTCAAGCTGCCAGGTCCAGGACTTGAACTGGCCATGTAGCATTTCAGTGCCTTAACCACCATACAACCTGCTGACCCCAAGAAAGATATGGTTTAAAAACATAATTTCTTCTAGGACATTACTGAGGTATAAACTGTCTCATATTTTATTTCAATATGATACATTATATACTGATTTTGTTGTCTCAAAAAAAAAAAAAAAACCAAACCCAGAAAAACAGAGAGGGGCCAGGAAGTGGCAGAGAGATAATGGAAGTGGACCGGTATGGGAAATGTCCTGGGTCTCCCTAAGCATTCCAGGTATGCACAAACAAGCTTACTATCTGGATCTTGTAGTGGGCGTGCCTCTCTCTCTCTCACAGAAGAAATAAAGAAACCTTTTTTTTTTTTTGAGAGATCTTTGCCATAGGGCGCGTGCGCTTGCCAGACAGACAGAGAGAGACAGAGAGATAGAAAGCGAAAAATCACCCCCCCCAGGGGGAATGGCCACGCCGCAATCCCTTCTCTTCCATTCTCTTCTCAGGATCTAGGGCACGCACGCACATGTGCCCGGCGTGAGTTTTAAGCCACCGGGTCCGGGATGTGAACCGCAGACGACTACATGGGAGTCCAGCGACATAGCCATTACGCTAACTGCTGGTCCCAGAAATAAAGAAACTTAAAAAAAAAAAAAAAAGACAATAGGTTAGCATGAGGGGTCTTCAAAAAGTTCACTGAAAATGCATTGATAAAGAACTCTGCATGAAGGCTGGCCAGGTGGTATGTTGGTTAAAGAGGCTAGATCCCACATAGGCAACTCCACAGTTTGAGTCCTGGACCTGGCAGCTTGAAAAATACTCCAGGCATGTGTGGGCATGCCCAAATTCCCAAAGGATAAAGGAGGAGAAGGCACTGCAGTGTGGCCATCCCTCCTAGGGAGCTGATTTCTCACTTTCTCTCTCCTTGTCTCTTTCCAGCAAACGTACGTGCTCTACAGTTAAAAAAAAAAACTAATATAAATAAAATAAAATCTCATCCTAAAGAACTCATAGTTAAAAATGAAAACATAATCTCAAGTTTTTCAAATTAGTCAATTTCATGTTAACCAACAACATTCTATTAATGAAATAGCAATCTGAAAATTATTTAAAACATAAGTAATATTTTGAAATAAAAATAGATGCTTACCAAGTGGAGCTTTGAGAAAACGCCGCTCGATGCCCTGCTCTATTTGAAAGAGTGCCATTGCCAGATAATGAACCACGCTGCTCACTGACTGTGGTGTACTCGCGTTAGTTGACACTGTACTTGGTGTTTCTGTTTTTATTCCCAGAAGTCTACAATTAAAACAATGAAGAGTTTGTGGTACTTAAAAACACTATTAAGTGAAACTTGAACCCATTCATTCATTCAAATGCTTATTTACACTTGTGCAAGAACTACTTTCCTCAGAATCAGGCAACTGCGATAAGTGGTAAGGAAGGGAGATCCATTTAACAGGACACATGGGCAAATATTTTAAAGGTGAGAAGGTGGATGGGACCAGCGGTTAGCATAATGTAGGCTATGTTGCTGGACTCCCATGTAGTGACTGTGGTTTGAGTCCCGCACCAGGTGGCTTAAATTCACACTGGGGACGTGTGCGCCCAAGATCCTGAGAGGAGAATGGAGGAGAAGGTATTGCGATGTGGCCATCCCCCCTGGGGGGTGATTTTTCGCTTTCTGTCTCTCTGTCTCTCTCGTGAGTGCACGCGCCCTCTAGCAAAACAAAAGAAACAAACAAACAAAAAACAAACTCTCCAAAAAAAGTGAGAAGGTGGAAAAGGGAAAGTTTATGGGAAAGGTTTTAGTGGGGCTAAGATCATGATAGGCCTTGAAGCCAAAGTCCCTCAGGTAGCTTACCTCTATTTTGTGGGTCAACTTTTCTTTTGCTTCAACTACTGGGTAGGGCAAGGAGAGCTGCCTCCTAACTATAATAGTTCATCAGCCTCCGCTCTTGCTACCTCTACAATGATCTCTACACTGCAGCTAAAATGATCACTTCAAAGTCTTTACCAGTCTTCCCAGTGTCCAATCTTCCCACCTTTAGGGCTCAGCTTCATAGTCATTTTCTCTAGCACTTCCTTCACTGTTTTCCATGTTCTGCCAAGACAGACTCCTTGGTACTACATTGCACTGGGTATTTTCTGTCTATCATCAGAGCCCTTAATCTATTCTGTAATTGCTAGCTTCACATCTCTCTACCATTCCCTTCTAGATGATAAACTGCTTAAGAGCATATATAAACCAAAATAACCTTGAAAAAGTGAAAGTATCTATGTACCTACAGATACATATTCATGGATATTTTAAAATAGATTATGAATTTAAAAAAAGGAATAGTACCAAGTTACTTTCTGAATTAATAAAACCTTAAATTCAAAGTTTTTTTTTAGAAAACTAGACAGGTAATCATTACTCTAATGAATTGTTCGGCTTCATTAGTACAAAGTGGAACAACAGAGATCCTGACGTTCAGAAAATAATCATTTCAGTGGTTATAAATATTAAGGTCTTCATAATAAGTTTTTAAAAGCAGAAAAACATATTTATTAATGCTTTAATTAAAGTGGCAAGAAAAGTGATGGTTACTTTAGAAAAATCCGATTTGTACCTGTCTTTTACTATGACCTTTGCTTGTTCATCAATTTCCATCTCTTCTGCATCTTCATTCATAGTTTTAATTAACCCATTTTCCTTATTTTCCTCAATTAATAGCTCATACCGTCCGCTTTCTAAAGCTGACCTCCAGATGTGTCGATCTGAAACCTGTAACAAAATCCAAGTTTATTAACCCAGAAAAATGGAATAAAATTAATTCATGTATATTCTACAACAGATTAATGAATCAAAAAGGGATCTAAAAATAAGGTTACCAACCAGCCAAAATGCAGTCATATGACTCATAGATGAACGCTTTAGTACCTTCCTTTTATATAAGGAAATTTTAAGCACTTCTGAAATTGGTCATTTGATAGTAACAAAACAGTGACAAATGATGGCAAAGATACAAACAGAATACATCTATCAAGCATGAATTACAGATTTAAGAAAAGTTAACAAAGAAGCCAATAAACAAACTGAAAAGGCAGGAGTTAGTCAAGAAGTAGAAAATATCCTTACACATTTCAATAACTGATAAAAGCATCATAAAACATTTGTGAAATGCTAAACATTAAAAAATCAATTATATTCATTAAATTCTGTTTGGGAAACCAGATGATCCTACAGTACATTTAAGAAAGATTTATATCCTAGTATAAGCCTTTTGATGCAGAGGAACTTAGTTTTCATAAAACAAAAAATCCACAACCCCCCAAATCATTCCCTAGTGTTTATTCAAAGCACACATGCTTTGTATATACTAAATAATTAATACATATGATCCAAAATCTGAATCAAGCAAATTTGATAAACCAAAAATAGGAACAGATACAAACCTTGATTGCACCTAATGTTCCTTGGTAGATTCTGTCTTCAATATCCAAAAGAAAATCTCTTAGCCTCAGCTCAAGTTGCCTTTCTGCAGACATCTGAGATGGATTATATGTATTGGAAGATCTTCCTCGACTATATGTAGACTTGCTATCAGTTTGAGGTTTGTCTGAAATTATAATCAAAACCTTTATTATGATTCTCTTATTAAAAAATGCAATACACCCCATGTGACTGTTATGATCTGGAGATAATGGATATAAAATCACTTTGTAGGGGCCGGCAGGTGGTGTGGTAGTTAAAGGCGCTGAACTCCCACATGGTCAACTATGGTTCAAATCCCAGACCTGATGGCTTCCTTTCTCACCCCCTGCCCCACTGTCTCTCTCATCAAGTTGGAAAATAATAAATAAAGTTAAAATAATTCTTTAAAAAAAATCACTTTGTAAATCCTCATGTCATAAATAAACAAACAATATTTGTAAATCATATGTCTGGTAAGGACCTTTATCCAGAATATTTATTTAAAAACCTTATAATTCAATAAAAATACAACCCAGTTAAAAAACAGACAATGGATCTGAATAGACATTTTTTCCTCCTCTAATCTGCGGCAGGGAATGTGAACTTGCCTGGTAAAGACAGAGAGAAAAATGGCAAGTGAGAAAGCACTGCCCAGTGGGGGACGGCCACACAGCAATCCCTTCTCCTCTTTCTTGGGATTTGGGCACACATGCACGTGCGCCCCAGTGTGTTTTTCAAGCCTCTGAGTTGGCCATATGGGGTCTAGTCGCCTTAATCACCATGCCACTGGCTGGCCCTAGACATTTCTTTAAGGAAGATACATAATTGTCCAATAGGCACATGAAAAGATGCTATAAAGAAACAGTATATCCCCTAAATCTAAGTCACAAACTCAGAGCATGGTTTACATAAAAGATAAGAGGTTTTAAAATATATTTCTTTCTTTTTTTTTTTTTTTGAGAGGTTTTGGCTATAGGGCGCATGTGCTCGCCAGACAGACAGAGACAGAGACAGAAAGCAAGAAATCACCTCCCAGGGGGGATGACCACACCGCAATCCCTTCTCCTCCATTCTCCTCTCAGGATCTTGGGCATGCACGCACACATGCCGGCGTGAGTTTCAAGCCACCAGGTCCGGGACGCGAACCGCGGTCGGCTACATGGGAGTCCAGCGACAGCCATTACGCTAACTGCTGGTTCCCAAATATATTTCTAATAATATGGAAAATATTTAGTCTTGAATGACCAGAGATTATGGAGTTAAAAAAATGAAAAAATAGTTTTAATTGAAAATTTACCTGAAAAATGAAATTTCTCTTCAGAAAAACGGGCTAGCTGTGCACATATTCTGCTTTTCTCTTGTAACAAAGTTTCTTTTAAGGCACTTTCTCTATATCCTCTAGAATTCAGAGCTTCAATAAGCTGGTCTAGCTGTTCACAAGAACTGTAAAAGCACCATCGATTTGGCTTATGCACCGGTTTCGGCAGCTGCACAGAATCATCACATGGACCTTGGTTAACATTGGAGGTAGATTCAGACATCAAAGACTCTCCAGTTTTAGGGGATACCTGAGGATCTTGAGACTGTATATTATTCTGAAATGATGAAGATCTGGGCAACAGCATATCTTCAGTAAGACCAGAATAATCTTCTTCAATAAACAGTCCAGGAATAGAAGGGAAAATCCAATATCGCCTATACATGCGATCGCGACCCAAGGGAAAGATATTAGTACATGCAATGGCACTTTGGATTTTTTCTAAGAGCTCTTTCTCTTTTCGTTGGTGTTCTTGCTTTAAAGCTTCTTCTTCATCAGCAGTAAGAGGCTCTCTCATTATACAGTTGATCTCTTCTTGCCTTGTAAATTCTTTAAATCCATTTTGTCCCCTTTTTCCTATAGCTAAGATAACATTTATCAGTCACATTGTAGATTTTCATTAGAAAAATGGGATGCAAAGTTACCCTATGTTATTAAGTGTTACGGACTGAATTGCATCCCTTTCCTCAACCCCCAAATTCTTATGCTGAAGTCCTAACCCTACTGTGACTGTTTGGAGAAAGAACTTTTAAGGAGGTAATTAAGGTTAAATTTGGTCAAAAGGTTGGGGCCCTAATCCAACAAGACTGATGTTCTTACAAAAACAGAAGATGCTAGAGTTCTTGTTCTCTGATAAGCACAGAGAAAAAGCCATGTGAGGACAGAACAAGAAGATGCTGTCTATAAGCCAAAGAGAGGGTACACCAGACATAATAAGCACTGCTGACACCTTGATCTTGAACTTCCACCCTCCAGAACTGCAAAAAAAACAAAAACAAAAACCCAAATTTCTGTTGCTTAAGCAACCCTAGGCTGTGATATTTCAATATGACAGCCAAGGCAGACTAATACACTATGTTAGTAAGAAATCAATACATTTAAATCTTAATGGGGGGGCCAGCAGATAGTGTAGCAATTATATCACTGGACTCTCACATGTCCAACCATGGTTTGAGTCCTGGATCCAGTGGCTTGAAAATTGTGTACGTGAGCATACCCAAGATCCCAGGAGGAGAATTTCCATTCTCCAGGGGACTGCGGTGAGGCCATTTCTCCTCACCCATGGGGGTGATTTCTCACTTTTCCTCTTACTGTCTATCAATTTCTCTCTCTGGGGTGCATATGCGACCTAAGGCAAAAACCTCTAAGAAAAAACAAACAAGCAAACAAACACCTAAATAGGTGCAGGGCCAGCAAGTGGCTTGCATCCTGGACCAAGAGTCTGCTTTCTTACTTTATCTCAGTCTCTCTCTGGTGAATGTACATGCCCTATAGCAGATTTTTTAAAATAGTAATAATAAATAAGTAAATTATTCTTGAAAAAAATCTAAATGGATGTATAAAGTCTGTTATTTTCTTACCAAAGAGTACAGTAAAGTATGTTAGCTATCTTCCAATAGCCAGTCAACCCTTTCTGTAAAGCAGGGATCAGCAAATCACTTCTGTAACAGTCTAGCTAGTAAATATATCAGGTTTTGTAGGTCTGATTATCTATCACAGCTACTCAATTCTGCCATTATAACAAAGAGCAGTCATACACATTATGTAACCAATGAGCAAGGCTGTGTTCATAAAACTTAAGGGAGAGTGACATCTAAATTTCAGGTCATTTTCACGTATCACAAAATATCATTCTTTTGTTCTTTCTTTCATGATAGAGCACCTGTGCACATGAGAGAGGGGAAAAGAGGAGAGAGAGCGAGTGAGAGCGAGAGCGAGAGAGAGAGAGAGAGAGAGAGAGAAAAGCACCTTCCACAGGGTCTGGTCATGCCATAATCCCATTATCCTCCAGGCCATCAGATCCTGGGCACCTGCACAAATGTCTGGCATGTTTCAGGCCGACCACACTGGGGATTCAAACCACTGTCATCATGTGGTATCCAGCTTCTCTTGGCAGCACATAACCACTGTACCATGGAGCCAACTCCTTTTGTTCTGTTTTAACTATTTAAAAAGGTCAAATCCATCCCAGCTGCTCTGGTGCATGGGTAATGCAAGTGCCCTGCAAAGCTGGAAGCCATATGGTAGGTCGTGGGTTTGGATCCCTATATGGGCCTGAGAACATGTTAGCCATGCATGCAGACTCCACAACCTTCCTGAGGTGGGCTTGGGAAGGAGGGATCACAGTGTGACATGATACTGTCAAGGATGCTTTTTCCTCTCTCTCTCATCTGTGTACATTCATTCACTATCATAGAAAAAAATGCAAATCCATTTTTAGCTTATGAGTTTTAAAAAATGAGGCAGGCCAGATTTTGTCCTGAACTGTTATTTACTAACCACTGCTTTAAGATAACAGAATTAATTTTCACCCGGGCACCTTGCAATTCAAAAGGACACTTCCCACACTGGGTATGGCTACCTAAAAGGTCAAATAGCCGAGGGCAGAAGCACTGTATATGGCCTTTGGATTGTGCTTCTCTGTCTTCTTTCCCATTTCGAACTATTTAGAATGGAGACATGGTGATAAATAATTTTAAACAGAATATGAAGAAGGTAGCAAAACCCTGAGGGTGGCAGTGCAAACAGTAAAGAGAGAGACTAGAGCTCTGATGATCTGCTCAGACATTTAAAATACACTGGAGAACTAAAGTCTGTTGTTTTAGCCACTGCCAAATTGCTTTAATAGCTGGGGGGGGGTGGTCTTTCTCCTTTCCATTTCTTTTTCTTCAAAAAGGTTGTATAAGATTGGGATTATCTGCTTCATTAAAATGTGGCAGAATTCACCTATAAAGTTGCCTAGGATTGATACTTTTTTTTTTGGAGAGGTTTTTGCTACAGGGTGTGGCCACACCGCAATCCCTTCTCCTCCATTTTTCTCTCAGGATTTTTGGCATGTATTCACACATACCTGGTTTTTTTTTTTTTGAGAAGTTTTTGCTATAGGGTGCGTGCACTCGCCAGACAGACAGAGACAGAGAGACAGAAAGTGAGAAATCATCCCCCAGGGGGGATGGCCACGCTACAATCCCTTCTCCTCCATTCTCCTCTCGGGATCTTGGGTACGCACACACACGCGCCCTGTGTGAGTTTTAAGTCACTGGGTCCAGGAAGAGAACCGTGGTTGACTATGTGCGAGTCCAGCGACATAGCCATTACACTAACTGCTGGTCCCATACCTGTTTTTTTAAAGGTACTGGGTCCAGGACATGAACCATGAAGGTGGCCATGTGGGATGCAGCTATCTTAACCTCCATGTCATCTGCTGCCCTACCTCTCTTTTAAAAAATCAGATCCAACCTAGGTTTGTCTAGTTTGTGTCTTTCAAAACAATAAACTTTTGGCTTTGTTGCTTTTTTCTATACTATTTTTATTAATTTCTACTTACTATTTCTTTCTACGTGGGGGACTATACTATTTCTTTTCATTTCTTTTTGAGAGTTTTTTTTTTATTTTTTTTGCTATAGGACGTGTAGGTTCACCAGAAAGACAGAGAGATAGAGAGACAGAGAACAAGAAATCGCCCCCCCCCCCACGGGGGATGACCACACCGCAATCCCTTCTACATTCTCCTCGTGGGATCTTGGGCATACACACACATGCGCCTGGCATGAGTTTAAGTCACTAGGTCTGGGACTCGAACTGTGGTCGACTACATGGGAATCCAGTGACATAACCATTGAGCCAACTGCTGGTGCCGGGACTATACTATTTCTAATTACCTTTATTTTAAGTTTATTGATTTATTTATTTCATGAGATCACCCTTGAATACCAAATGGAAGTAATCTAATATATATTTCAGAATAGCTGAATTAATAAAAATGCCTTATCAATTAAAACCAAACAAGTATGCCCTTAAGACATTGCAGTATTACCCTTTCTGCCTCTTTTATGTGATCCTGGGTCATCTTCATCTTCGGTGACTGTATCTTGATATAGTTCCTTTTGTTCCATTTCTTTGCTCTCTGTGCTAGTATCAAAATCTTCCCTTTCTTCCTCCCTTTAGTACAAAAATAAAGATCACATTTATTAATAAATAACGTGACACAGAGTTTACAGTCTTGCAGAGAAAAGAGATAATTACATAAACCACTGTAAAATTAAAATATACATAAATAAGCACAGTCGTGTGCCCCTTAACAATGCGGTCACATTTTGGGAATTTTGTCACTGTGTGAACATCACAGTGTGCACTTATACAAACCTACGTGTGATAGCTTATTACACACATAGGCCATGTGGTATAGCTTATATGCTCCTTATGGGGCCATCATTGTATGTAAGGTCTGTCACTGATGAAATGACTGAAACGTCATTATGCAGCACATGACCATAGTACTTTGAAAGCTTTTCAAGAACCAAATGTAGTCTCAGGAATCAAGAAAGACTGGCTTAAAGAAGTAACATTTAAACTGGGAGACAGGAGGAGAGAGCAGCAGCAAAGGAGAAAACTGCATGTCCTTCAGAGGGATACCATATGCAAAGCATGGAGGTGAAGAGAAAGGAGAAGTGCATAAGTTTGAGAAATATGTAAGTGAAAAAGTAGAAATCCAAGATATGGAAGAGAAAAAAGGTAAGGTTAGATCATGTTGGGTCTTATAGGGTATTCCCCCCCCACCCCCCAAAAAAGGGAAAAAGCCTGAGGTGTTTAGAAAAGAGAACTATGAAGAGAAAGCACTTTGGCTAGCTATTATACAGAAAATTAAGAATAGAGATGATGGGGGACTAGTTAAGAAGCCTCTGTAATGGTTCAGGTGACTGGCTAGGAGCTGATGTTGGCAGAATTTATGAACACAGATGTTTAATCCATTTTGTTGTTTAATTAAAACCAAAATTATGTGAATCCTGAAGTAAATTCCATTTATGTGCTACCTCTTAAATACAGTTTTTCAAGTTCAAATGTATTTAGGATAGGGACCAGCAGTTGGTATGGTGGCTATGTCGCTGGACTACCATGTAGTGGACAGTGGTTTGAGTCCCGGATTTGGTGACTTAAACTTACACCAGGCGCATGTGTATGTGTGCCCAAGATCCCAAGAGGAGAATGGAGGAGAAGGGATTGTGGCATGGCCATGCCCCCGGGGATGCTTTCTGTTTCTCTGTCTTTCTGGCAAGTGCACGTGCCCTATAGCAACAATCTCTCCAAAAAAAAAAAAAAAAAAAGGGACCAGCAGTTAGCGTAATGGCTATGTCGCTGGACTCCCACGACGTCGAGTCGACCGCGGTTCGAGTCCCGGACCCGGTGGCTTAAACTCACGCCGGGTGCGTGTGCGTGCGTGCCCAAGATCCCGAGAGGAGAATGGAGGAGAAGGGATTGCGGCATGGCCATCCCCCCTGGGGGGTGATTTCCTGCTTTCTATCTCTCTGTCTCTCTCTTTCTGTCTGGCGAGCGTATGCGCCCTATAGCAAAAACCTCTCAAAAAAAGAAAAAAGAAAAAAATGTATTTAGGCCAGAGATAATGTAAATGAATGAGGTTGAATAAGTATAAAAAATATGGCAGAATCTATACCAAATTTAATTTTGAGATAAAAATTGAGATATAAATTGAAATATAAAGGAGCTGGCAGGTGGCGTGGTGGTTAAGGGCACTGGACTCCCACATGGCTAACGGCAATTCGAGTCCTGGACCTGGCAGCTTGCTTTCTTCACTTTCCCTCTCTCTCTTTCTCTCTCTCTCTGTCCATCTGTGGTGAAATTAAAATAAATAAATAAATGAATAAAGTTAAAATAAAATAATTCTTTTAAAAACTGAAATATAAGGTATATATCATAAAAAATCATAATGTATACAACTTAGTGGTTTTTAGTATGTGAATACAAGGTTGTGCAATCATTACCACCATCTAATTCCAAAACATTTTTATCATTCTAAAATAGAAACTCTATATCCATGAACAGTCACTTTCTATTCCTCTTCCTGCTACCCCTGCAACCACTTCCCTACCATCTATCTCTATACATTTGCCCATTCTGAACATTTTATATAAATGAAATCATACAATAGGGGCCTTTTGTGATTAGATTCTTTGACTTAACTTGTTTTCAAAGTTAAGCCACATTGTGGCACATAGCATAACTACATTCCTTTTTATTGTTGAATCATACTACTCAGCAATAAAAAGAGCCCAATTAAAAATGAGCCAAAGACCTATCATATAAGAGATATACCATTTTGTTTATTCAATAAGCAGTGAACACCTGGACTGTTACCATTTTTTGGATATTAAGGAACTATTTAGTGGGGGCCTGCAGGTGGCGCTGGGCTCCCGCATGACCGACACGGTTTGAGTCCGAAACTCTCTCCTCACCCCCTCGGGTGTGTACATATGCCCTATGGCAAATTAAAAATAATGATAATATATAAAATGAAATACATAATTTTTTGAGAGACTTTTGCTATAGGGCGTGTGTGCTTGCCAGAGACAGAAAGCAAGAAAACACCCCTCAGGGGGGATGGCTATGCCACAATCCCTTCTTTTCCATTCTCCTCTTGGGGCTATGGGCACACATGCACATGCACCTGGTGTGTGGTATGACTATGCTCTTTTGGGGGAGTATTTCTGTGCACATGCATGTTCTCTCAATCGTGAGCATACGTGCCCTTGACTAAAATAATAACAGTAGTAATAATACTGCTATGAACACTTGTACATACATTTTTGGGTGAATGCATGTTCCTTTTTTTTTTTTTTTAAATCTTTGCTATAGGGTGCATGTGCTTGCCAGAAAGAAATAAAGTGAGAAATCATCCCAGTGCAGATAGCCATGCCACAATCTTTTCTCTTCCTGTCTTCTCTCGGGACTTTGGAGATACACGCACAGGCGCCTGCCATGATTTTCAAGCCAGCAGGTCTGGGACTCGAACTGCACAGTCAGCCATTTGGGATTCAGTGCCAACCTGGATAATCTCCATGCCCCTGTGAGCATGTTCTTAATTCTCTTAGGTATACACTTAAATGGGACCACTGTGTCATATAGTAACATGATATAACTATTTGAGGAACTGCCACACTTTTCAAAAACAGCTGTAGCACTTTACATTCGAGTAATATATGAGAGTTGTAAATTCTCCACACTCTCACCAACACTTGTTATTGTCCATCAGTTTGAGTACAGCCATCCTAGTGAGTGTGAAGTGGTATTTTATTGTGGTTTTGATGATAGCTAATGGTGTTGAGCACCTTTTGCCTATCTTCTTTGGAGAAATGTCTCCTCAAATCTTTTCCCCCTTTTTATAAAATTTGTAATTATTATTATTTTTTTTAGTTTTTTGCCATAGGGCACATGCAATCACCAGAGAGACAGAGACAGACAGAAGGAAAATGACGGAATGGCCATGCCACCGTCTCTTTTCCTCCACTCTTCTCCTGGGATTTTGGGCATACATGCACAATATACTTGGTGTGATTTTCATGTTGCTAGGTCTGGGACTGAAACCACAGTCAGCCACGTGGGAGTCTAGCACTGCAACTATTATGCCACCTGCTGGCCTCTCAAAGAACCTTTTTTTTTTTTTTTTAAGAGATTTTTGCTTTAGGTCATGTGTACTCACCCAGAGAGAAAAAGACAATCAACAGTGAGAGAAAAAGTGAGAAATCACTTTCCCCAGTAGGGATGGCCAGACCACAATCTCTTCTCCATTCTCCTCCTGGGATCTTGGGCACACATGCACACATGCCCAGTGTGATTTTGAAGTCACCAGGTCCAGGACTCAAATTACAGTTGGCCATGTGGGAGTTCAACAACGTAATCAGTACTCCATCTGCTGGCCCCCAATTGACTTGTCTTTTTATTGTTGAGTTACATGAATTTTTTGTATATTCTGGATATAAGTCCCTCATCAGAAATGTAATTTCTGAATATTTTCTACCATTCTATAAGTTCTTTTTATTTTCCATTTAAATTTTAAAAAATGAATTATTTAATTTTATTTATTATTATGGTTCTTAAAAATTTTCTATAGGGCACACATGCTCCGTGGTCAGACATGTGGGAGTCCAGCATCTGGATCACCATGCCACTTGCTGGCCCCTCTTTTTACTTTTTTAATAATGTCCTTTGACATTAGTAAACAAGAGTTTTACATTTTTGATAAAATCCAACTATTTATTTTTTCTTTGGTTGCTAGTGCTTTAGGTATCCTATCAAATGTTTAAAGTATTCATATTCAATTTCTTAGTTATGTCGTTGGTCATATTAAATGTATCTGTTTGTGTCCTATAGTCTTTTTTTTTCTTGATTCACAATAGAGTGCATGCACACATATGTGAAAGAGAATGAAGGGGAGAGGAGGACCCTCCATAGGGTCTGGTAACACTAGGATTCCCTTCCTTTAATTCCCCCCCAGCCCCCTGGATTTTGGACACTGGCATGCATGCTGGACATATTTCAAGCTGACTGGACTGGGGATTTGAACCACAGTTGCCACATGGGATCCAGCTTCTCTTGAGCAGCATATTACTGCTGCATCATGGAATTAGCTGGTGACCTATAATCTTAAGGCTTAATAGATAGTTTTACATGCAGGTGTGATCAAGTCAATACACTAATTTTGGAATACTGAGATGTTTCAGAACCTTCCTTTGCAGATCTTGTTTATAAATAATTATTTCTGTTAAATTTGAATATGTTTAGCCAGCTACAATATGGAAAGGTTCCTAGTTATTCACATAGTTAAGGCCTGCCCCAAATATTAAAAAATGCAATACAAGCAGTCTCTTAAAGTACCTAAGGTGCTATCATTCTCTCCTTATACCCCCAAAGTCTTCTCTGTTCCTCTACAGGTTTAGAGGAAATCTGCAAAACACATTGTATAACTGTGATTTTTTTTTTTTTTTTGAGAGGTTTTCGCCATAGGGCGGCGCGCGTGCTCGCCAGACAGACAGAGAGAGACCGAGAGACAGAAAGTGAGAAATCACCCCCCAGGGGGGATGGCCACACCGCAATCCCTTCTCCTCCGTTCTCCTCTCGGGATCTTGGGCACACATGCACATGCGCCCAGGGTGAGTTTTAAGCCACCGGGTCCAGGACATGAACCGTGGTCAACTGCGTGGGAGTCCAGCGACATAGCCATTACG
>NW_006159844.1:5887252-5887746 GCF_000334495.1 Tupaia belangeri chinensis | reverse complement strand
AGACAGAAGGAAAATGACGGAATGGCCATGCCACCGTCTCTTTTCCTCCACTCTTCTCCTGGGATTTTGGGCATACATGCACAATATACTTGGTGTGATTTTCATGTTGCTAGGTCTGGGACTGAAACCACAGTCAGCCACGTGGGAGTCTAGCACTGCAACTATTATGCCACCTGCTGGCCTCTCAAAGAACCTTTTTTTTTTTTTTTTAAGAGATTTTTGCTTTAGGTCATGTGTACTCACCCAGAGAGAAAAAGACAATCAACAGTGAGAGAAAAAGTGAGAAATCACTTTCCCCAGTAGGGATGGCCAGACCACAATCTCTTCTCCATTCTCCTCCTGGGATCTTGGGCACACATGCACACATGCCCAGTGTGATTTTGAAGTCACCAGGTCCAGGACTCAAATTACAGTTGGCCATGTGGGAGTTCAACAACGTAATCAGTACTCCATCTGCTGGCCCCCCATTGACTTGTCTTTTTATTGATGAGTTA
>NW_006159844.1:5882398-5886998 GCF_000334495.1 Tupaia belangeri chinensis | reverse complement strand
AGCAGGAAGAGACAGTGTGTGAAAGAGAGACAGAAAGACAGAGAGACAGAAGGAAAGTGAGAAAGTAAGCTGCCCAGCCCAGGATATAAACCGTGGTCAGACATGTGGGAGTCCAGCATCTGGATCACCATGCCACTTGCTGGCCCCTCTTTTTACTTTTTTAATAATGTCCTTTGACATTAGTAAACAAGAGTTTTACATTTTTGATAAAATCCAACTATTTATTTTTTCTTTGGTTGCTAGTGCTTTAGGTATCCTATCAAATGTTTAAAGTATTCATATTCAATTTCTTAGTTATGTCGTTGGTCATATTAAATGTATCTGTTTGTGTCCTATAGTCTTTTTTTTTCTTGATTCACAATAGAGTGCATGCACACATATGTGAAAGAGAATGAAGGGGAGAGGAGGACCCTCCATAGGGTCTGGTAACACTAGGATTCCCTTCCTTTAATTCCCCCCCAGCCCCCTGGATTTTGGACACTGGCATGCATGCTGGACATATTTCAAGCTGACTGGACTGGGGATTTGAACCACAGTTGCCACATGGGATCCAGCTTCTCTTGAGCAGCATATTACTGCTGCATCATGGAATTAGCTGGTGACCTATAATCTTAAGGCTTAATAGATAGTTTTACATGCAGGTGTGATCAAGTCAATACACTAATTTTGGAATACTGAGATGTTTCAGAACCTTCCTTTGCAGATCTTGTTTATAAATAATTATTTCTGTTAAATTTGAATATGTTTAGCCAGCTACAATATGGAAAGGTTCCTAGTTATTCACATAGTTAAGGCCTGCCCCAAATATTAAAAAATGCAATACAAGCAGTCTCTTAAAGTACCTAAGGTGCTATCATTCTCTCCTTATACCCCCAAAGTCTTCTCTGTTCCTCTACAGGTTTAGAGGAAATCTGCAAAACACATTGTATAACTGTGATTTTTTTTTTTTTTTTGAGAGGTTTTCGCCATAGGGCGGCGCGCGTGCTCGCCAGACAGACAGAGAGAGACCGAGAGACAGAAAGTGAGAAATCCCCCCCCAGGGGGGATGGCCACACCGCAATCCCTTCTCCTCCGTTCTCCTCTCGGGATCTTGGGCACACATGCACATGCGCCCAGGGTGAGTTTTAAGCCACCGGGTCCAGGACATGAACCGTGGTCAACTGCGTGGGAGTCCAGCGACATAGCCATTACGCTAACTGCTGGTTCCCTATACCTGTGATGTTGAAGGTGGTGAAGGGGGAGATAATTTATTGGATTTAAGAGCTTATTAAAAATTTTCTGGAAATTATCTTTATAGCATTAATTATATGAGAAAATAAATTCTAGAATTTTGAGAACAAAAACTTTTAAAAAACATAACATACTTCAGCCAACAGGTGGTATGATGGTTAAGGTACTGGACTCCCACATGGCCAACTGCGTGGTTTGAGTCCTGGACCTAGTGACTTTCTTTCTCATTTTGCCTCTCTCTCTCATTGTTTCTCTCTTGTCAAATTAAAAAAATAATAATAATAAAGTAATTTTAAAAAGCAAAAAAATCCCCATAACACACATATACTTTAGTGGTATACATATAAATTTCATAAGCTTGCTAACACAATTATTATGTTCTACAGAAAACTCTAAAAATTTGAAAGCATTTAGACTTTAAGGTATTTGTGTGTGTGTGTGTGTGTATGTGTTTTTGGAGAGGTTTTTGCTATAGGGCGTGTGCACTTGCCAAAGAGAGACAGAAAGCAAGAAATTGCCACCCCCCCCCAGGGGGGGCACGCTGTAATCCCTTCCCCTCCATTTTCCTCTCAGGATCTTGAGTACACACGCACATGTGCCCGCCATGAGTTTAAGCTACTGATCTGGGACTTGAACTGCAGTCAACTACATGAGACTCCAGCGACATAGCCATTACACGAACTGCTGGTCCCCCTAAGGTGTCTGATTTTATTCTCTATGTTAAGATAAATAAATAAATCCAGATAAAAGTGTAATTTAAAACTTACCCAATAGAAATATCTGCAGTTGAATTTCTTAGCTCGTCTTCCTTTAGTTTTTCTTGTTTCTCTTTTATTTTTTGTTCTTGCTCCTTAAGTTTATCTTCCTTCCTTTTACGTATCCTGAAAGTGAAAATATTATAATGTATCCAATGCAAAAACACTTTTAACTTTTAGCATCTTGCCTTTAATTCAAATTATAAGTGTAATTATAAAACAACAATGTAGTAAATCCATTCTTAACCTCCTAGTCACTAAGTTATCAGACATCAATGTGAGCCAATGCTCCATTATAGTATAATGTGAAATATGGTTTTAGACAAAGAAATAAAAAGCTTTTATTAGCATGACTGACTGCAATTATTTCTTACCTAGCAGCTGCTTCTTCCCTCTCTTTTCTATGTTGTTCTGCTTTTAGCTCTCGAAACTCCTGCTTTGCCTGTCTTAATATATCAACATAATCTTCAATGAAATCTCTTGTAGAAACTAGAGTCAGAAGCTTCCCACATAGAGCATGAAGTATCTTCATTTTTTCTCCTGTCAAAAATTGGTAAATAACTTCTGTATTATCAATGACACTAAAAGAAATTGTGTTTCAAAATGTTTATTTTGTGGTTCAATGAGAAAATGCCTTGTAAAAGATAAGAGAGTAGTCTCCTGTAGTCAAACATCAATAGCACGTCTTAAAAAAATGACTTTAGGGACCAGCAGATGGAGTAATGAATGGTTAAGTTGCTGGACTCCCATACAGCCGGCTGCAATTCAAGGTCTAGACCCAGAGGCTTTAAACTCATGTCTAGCGATTGTGCGTGCATGCCCAAAACCTAGAGAAAAGAAGGGAGAAGGGATTATGGCATGGCCACCCCATGGAGGGTAGTTTATTGCTTTCTGTCTCTCAGGTGGGTGCATGAGCCTTATATCAAAAATTTCTCTTTAAAAAAAAAAAAAAAAACTTTAAGAGAATTTTGCTACATACACTTGCTAGAGAGACAGACACAAAGTGAGAAATCACTCCTCGGGGGGATGGCCATGCCACAATCCCTTCTACATTCTCCTCTTGGAATCATAGGTAGGCACACACATGCTGGTGGGAGTTTCAAGCCACCAGGTCCAGGACTTGAACCATAGTCAGTAATATAGGAGCCAAGAGCCTTAACTACTGTGCCACCTGCTGGCTTCACACTAAATATTCTTTTTAAAAAGCAAGTGAAAGAGGGACCAGCAGTTAGTGTAATGGCTATATCACTGAACTCCCACGTAGTTGACCGCAGTTTGAGTCCCAGACCCAGTTGCTTGAGCTCATGGCGGGCGCATGTGCATGCGTGCCCAAGATCCTGAGAGGAGAATGGAGGAGACGGGACTGTGGCGTGGCCATCCCCCCTGGGGGGTTGATTTCTTGCTTTCTGTCTCTCTGTCTGTCTCTGTCTTTCTGGCAAGTGCATGTACCCTCTAGCAAAAACCTCTCCAAAAAAAAAGGGCAAGTGAAGGAGGCCATCAGGTGCCATGGTGGTTAAGACACTGGACTTCCACATAGCCAACGATAGTTTGAGTCCTGGACCTGGCAGCTTGCTATCTCACTTTCATTCTCTCTCTCTCTCTCACATATGTCCTTTGGCAAATTAAAAATAATGACAATAAAAAAAATTAAATAATTAAGAAATAAAGCTTAGGTTACTATCTGTATTCCAACAATCTTTTGGTCTTTTTTGAGTTTTTGCTATAGGGTGCATGTGCTCGCTGAGGAGAAGCCTACTAAAAGAGAGAGAGGAGGAGGGAAAATGAGTAGTCACACCACCCACCCCCCGGGGGGAATGGCCATGCTACAGTCCCCTCTCCTCCATTCTCCTCTCATGACTTTGGACAAACACACAGACATGCAAGTCTTTCAAGTTGCCTGGTCTGGGACTTGAATCATGCAGTAGCCATGTGGGATCTAGCTGTCTTAAGCTCCACACCATCTGCTGGCCCACATCAATCTTTTTTTCATATTGCTTTCTCTCTATCAGAAAACTGGTTTACCATCAAAAAAAAAGGTTTTTTTTTTTTTTTTTTTTTTTCCTGAAAGGTTTTTTCTAAGGGGCCGCGTCCCTAGACAGAGAGAGACTGAGAGACAGAAAATGAGAAATCACCCTGCAGGGGGGATAGCCACGCCACAATCCCTTCTCCTCCATTCTCCTTTTGGGATCTTGGGCACGCATGCACATGTGCCTGGCGTGAGTTTTAAGCCACTGGGTCCGGGATTCTAACTGAGTTAGACTACGTGCAAGTCCAATGACATAGCCATTACGCTAACTGTTGGTACCACCATCTAAAATTTTTTAATAGCTACCTCGCTTTCTGGGCAGAAGAGGGTAGGAAATAAACAGGTTATACAAATTCCAACTTGCAAAGTTTACCTGGTGTCAAATCATACACTGAAGTGCTGGATAGTTTCTTTACTAGACTGGGATTGCTCAAACGAAGCTCCATACAGGCATCATCTGTAGCATCAAATCCTCCTCGTTTTTGGTATCTATACTTCGCATTTGCTGATGTTACATCAGCACCTGAAGCTAAGATGTGTAGTCTGAGGATCTCAGAAAGAGTGCAGCTATCAAGATCCAAGCTTTTCA
>NW_006159844.1:5861434-5882263 GCF_000334495.1 Tupaia belangeri chinensis | reverse complement strand
ATGTGCATGCGTGCCCAAGATCCTGAGAGGAGAATGGAGGAGACGGGACTGTGGCGTGGCCATCCCCCCTGGGGGGTTGATTTCTTGCTTTCTGTCTCTCTGTCTGTCTCTGTCTTTCTGGCAAGTGCATGTACCCTCTAGCAAAAACCTCTCCAAAAAAAAAGGGCAAGTGAAGGAGGCCATCAGGTGCCATGGTGGTTAAGACACTGGACTTCCACATAGCCAACGATAGTTTGAGTCCTGGACCTGGCAGCTTGCTATCTCACTTTCATTCTCTCTCTCTCTCTCACATATGTCCTTTGGCAAATTAAAAATAATGACAATAAAAAAAATTAAATAATTAAGAAATAAAGCTTAGGTTACTATCTGTATTCCAACAATCTTTTGGTCTTTTTTGAGTTTTTGCTATAGGGTGCATGTGCTCGCTGAGGAGAAGCCTACTAAAAGAGAGAGAGGAGGAGGGAAAATGAGTAGTCACACCACCCACCCCCCGGGGGGAATGGCCATGCTACAGTCCCCTCTCCTCCATTCTCCTCTCATGACTTTGGACAAACACACAGACATGCAAGTCTTTCAAGTTGCCTGGTCTGGGACTTGAATCATGCAGTAGCCATGTGGGATCTAGCTGTCTTAAGCTCCACACCATCTGCTGGCCCACATCAATCTTTTTTTCATATTGCTTTCTCTCTATCAGAAAACTGGTTTACCATCAAAAAAAAAGGTTTTTTTTTTTTTTTTTTCCTGAAAGGTTTTTGCTATAGGGCGCGTGCACTTGGCAGAAAGACAGAGAGAGACTGAGAGACAGAAAATGAGAAATCACCCTGCAGGGGGGATAGCCATGCCACAATCCCTTCTCCTCCATTCTCCTTTTGGGATCTTGGGCACGCATGCACATGTGCCTGGCGTGAGTTTTAAGCCACTGGGTCCGGGATTCGAACTGCGGTCGACTACGTGCAAGTCCAATGACATAGCCATTACGCTAACTGTTGGTACCACCATCTAAAATTTTTTAATAGCTACCTCGCTTTCTGGGCAGAAGAGGGTAGGAAATAAACAGGTTATACAAATTCCAACTTGCAAAGTTTACCTGGTGTCAAATCATACACTGAAGTGCTGGATAGTTTCTTTACTAGACTGGGATTGCTCAAACGAAGCTCCATACAGGCATCATCTGTAGCATCAAATCCTCCTCGTTTTTGGTATCTATACTTCGCATTTGCTGATGTTACATCAGCACCTGAAGCTAAGATGTGTAGTCTGAGGATCTCAGAAAGAGTGCAGCTATCAAGATCCAAGCTTTTCAAACTGCAGCCTATAGTTGTTAAAAATGAAATAGTCATTTTAAATATAAGTGATAAATACTCAGCAATGTAAAATGTACCTTTATAAATGAAAAAGTAAGTTTAACAAAAAAATAAAACCCACACATACCCTGGTGTAACTGCGGCCATGCAGCTGCCAAAGATGCAACTGCAGACAGTGCAGATTTTGTGGGGTCTGCATCTTCATCCAAAGCCTCTGTTAAATCTTTAAGGAAATAAATACTTTATTCTAGTGCAAATCAAAGCGTAATTCACGGGAATATTACCCCTTTAATATGATGAAAGAAGCAGCAAGCAGCTTAACATTCAGGAACCTCAAAAGAACCAACACTATGTGCTAGCATTATTTATATGCTGCCTAGTCTTCACCTACAACTATAAATTCTAAACCATGTACTACACACATTTTCCTACTTGGCATAGTGAAGACAACTTCCAAATTACCAACAAGGTGTACATACACATTCCAAGACACTGGGTAAAATGCACTTTACTTTTAAAATTAAAAGCAAATCCCCTCTCTCATATAACCTTAGAAAAGTCTACTTTGAAAATCAAAATCTATTTTAAGATGCCTTATCTTTTCTAAATTTTAAAAACTGAGTCAAAACAAAGTATAGGTTATAGTCATTACAAAATCAATACAGAAAAACTGCTAAGAGAACTTAAAGACAGTACTGTTGTTATTTAACTATTGATTTATCTTCTCCATTAAATCTTCCTATTTTTATTTTGAAAAATTTTCAGTCCAAGAAACAGGAAGATTTACCTATACTTTCTATATAAATTGCTTTAGTTTTGAAAACAGTGATTAGCTTACAAATAAGACTAAACAGCAAATCTACTGGTACAAATGTACATAAAGTACTAGTATATACAATGATTCCTAATTACAATATATAGATTTTTAAAATTAAAGTGCCAATTATGAAAAACCTTAAGCTTACAAAGCCCCTTCTATTATATCATAGTACAATGTACATAGTCTCAAGCTAAGAGTCAGATAATGTAGAGTCTAGTCCTAGCTCAGCCAATGCCTAGTTATGTACCCTTTACATAAGTTACTAAATCTGGGCTTCATTTTTCTTAAAGGGGAGTCTAGATCAGCAGTTTTCAAATTCTTCAAACAAAGCTTCTCTTGGAAGTCCAGTATAGAAGAGATAAAAATATACCTTTAGTTAAAGTGGGGTAGAGAGCTGAGAATTCTGCCTATCTGTCTTTCCAACTCTTATGGTGGAACTATGGAATCTTTGAACAATTTGTAAGGTGCTTTGGATTAGAGCGGAAATTGTTAGACTAATCTGGTATTGCGGTTCCTGAACATTCTATCATATGATTCCCTCACAAAGTTCACAGGGTAACAAAATTAACCTTTAGAGAATTGAACTGCTATCCTTACTAAAGAAAAAAAGGAGCTCAGGAATCATGTCTGATTACAATAACTGACACTTTTTTGGCATTTAAAACATTACTGGGACCATTCAGAAGTTATCTGAGTGACGTTTCCATACATGCCGAAGTAATTGAAACGATGCCTACTCTAGCCCAAATGACAGACATTTTATTCTTCTCCCCTAGGAAAACACTAGACCTAACTTTATAAATTTTCACTTTACATATAAAGCCAAACAAACTTAAAATTAGTAGGCACTCTAAAATTAACAACAGTCCTAGATACATGGTTGATGCTCTTCCTTAATAGCAATCATCACGTTCAATCTAAACTGTCTGTAGAATTTCACAGGAAAAAGGTTACAAAGGCCATAGGACATGAACAACCAAAGAAATGACAGTTTATTTTTCATTATGTAAAAGTAAAATGCTAAAATACATATTCTTTAAGTCAATTATCTACCATATGGCACTCTAGAGAAACTGTACATATCATGCTAGGATTTGCGTAGAGATAGTCACTTGGATACATTACACAAAGAAAACAAAGCTGAACTATGTCCAGCATGTTGTGACTATCTGAAACATATATTTATCATCAGCGATCCCAGCAAATACACAAAAAATAAGAAGGATGAACCTGTTCCCATACTTTGAAGGGCTTAAGGTTCATGATCTGATATATTTTACATAAGACTTTAGTCAAAATTTTTAAGGGTTTTAAATATAAAAACAAGAAGAGCAAGGGCCAAAGAAATCAGACCTTCTTGATGACATAGTTTTACAGGCAATGCTAGAGAAAAAAATACTCAAGTTTTTTATACCAGCAGATGGCGTGATGGTTATGTCACCAGACTCCCACATAGTTGATTAGGGTTCAAGTCCCAGACCCAGTGGCTTAAAACTCAAACCAGGTGTGTGCATGCATGCCCAAAATCCCAAGAGGAGAAGGGACTGCAGTATGGCCATCCCCCCTGGGAGGTGATTTCTTGCTTTCTGTGTCTCTGGTGAGCACAGGTGCCCTAAAGTAAAAATAACTCTAAAATTAATTCAAATTTTCAAGTTCTTTGCCAAATCATGAGACAATATAATGTAGTTGTTATGAGGATCTAAATTAGATTGCCTGAGTTTGTATCCCATTATTTCCTTCTTAGCTTTGTTTAAGTTATATTTATATCTCCCTCACAGGTTAGTATGAGGATTAAATGAAATAATGTGTAGTGTTTTACAGCACTTACTAATGATAAGATTTTTAGTAAATACCTCACTGAATCTCAGTCTTCTCATCATTAAGATAAATTCATTCTTTCAATTTCCCCTTTGCTAGAAATAGCAGGAAACACTTTACTGGTAAGATCAGCTAAAGAGAAAAAGAAAAGAATATTCAATCCCATCTAACTATTTAACTGCTTTCAAGAAGACTGTGGAAAAACTTTTTGTTTCTGAGGATACATGTGAGAAAAAATTAAGTTAAACCTGGAAAATAGTCTGGGCCCTTACTGAAACTGAAATAACCATGTAAAATGTGGCCAACAATAATAATAATGGAGAAGTAAGAGAAGGGTGAAAAATGTCAAATTGTTTCTTTTTTCTCCCTGATATTTAAATAATATATATATATTATTTGGAAAGGTTTTTGCTATAGGGCACGTGCGCTTGCCAGCAAAACAGAGACAGAGAGACAGAAGGCAAGAAATCACCCGCCGGGGGATGGCCACGCCACAATCCATTCTCCTCTTAGGTTCTTAGGCACGCATGTACATGCACCCGACGTGAGCTTAAGCCATCGGGTCCAGGACTCAAATCGTGGCGGACTACATGGAAGGCCAGCGACAGCCATTATGCCAACTGCTGATGCCTAAATAATATTTTCAAATGGAGCATTAAAACCTTTATTTAGGGGCCCGCAGGTGGTGTGCTGGTTAAGGGTGCTGGATTCCCACATGGCCAACCGCATTTGGAGTCCTGGACTTGGTGGCTTGCTTTCTCACTTTCCCTCTTTCTCTCTGTCATTCTGCCCCTCTCTGGTCAAATTAAAAAAAAAAAAATTAAATATAGCTCAAACTGTGGAGTCCAGGACTCCAATTGTGTAGTCACATGGGATCCAGCTATCATCATGCCTTTGTCCACCCTCCAACAGTTATCTCTTATAGTGAATTTTTATGTTAGTACATGAATGTATTGTTTAATCAGCCTTCTAGTCCTAAATCTCATATGTGGAAAAGTTCACAGAGTAACACCCAGGAAGCCAAATCACTCTTTTTTTCTTTAAAGGTTTTTGCCATAGGGTGTATGCACTCACTGGAGACAGAGAAAGGGAAAGTCAGAAATCACTCGCCAAAGGGATGGCCACGCTGCAATCCCTTCTCAATTCTCTTGAGATTTTGGGCACACATGCACACACACACCCACAGTGATTTTCAAGCCACTGGGTCTGAGGCTCTAACTATGGTCAGCCATGTGGGAGTCCAGTGCCTTAACCAACATGCTACCTGTTATTCCCCAAATCACTGTTAATATCTGTGCTTAAAAATTCCTCTGACCAAGGCAAATCCTAAATGAAAGAGTGAACATACTGTTTTAAAAATAAAAAAGGCTTGCTTTCAAAATCATTTCCATATTAACATGTACCACATTCTAGTTCTAGATTTTTTAACGTACAGAATTTAAAGAGCAAAATTTCTAGCTCAAATTAGCAAAATAAAATACAAAAACTTAATTCTGATCTAAAAACTGTTAGATCTGAAATGAAATCAGCAGTAGCATTTTCAATTTAAAGTCTTTATGTGGGTACAAAAACATTTACACTCTTTTCGTAGATTCTCTTGGAATTATATATACAAGTCAATGAAATCTGTAATGCTCTTAAATCATAGGAAAAATCTAAGAGATAGCAAGATAGATGGGGCAAATGTCTTTTAAGGTAATCAGAAACAGGTTACATTAAAACATTAAAACAAAGTTTTTAAAACAAAACAAAAAAACACAAGTGTTTATAAAACAGCTGATAATACGTTAGGAACGATTTGGCATTAGGTAACCTAAACAATTGTATTTTATAACTACAATACCCAAGTTAATCTTAAATGATCTTCAAAAGTTAATTTTATTACAAGCTACTATGGTTCAGTCAGCAATAATCTGAACTCTGACCTTTGGTGTCAGCATCAGTTATTTGCTCTTTGGCTACTTCCTCTTCTTCTTCCGCTATGGCCTGGAAGATTGCAGTCAGGAAGAAAAAAAGCAATTCACATAGTGGGCCTTCACTGTCATTTCCTACAAGAGCTTCCTCTAATACTTCTGTGAATAAAATGTTTAAAAAGAATTTAAAAGTTCTGTTCATAAAGAAACAAGTCCACTGGAATAGTAAACATTTAATTAAAAATATCCTGTACAACTATTTTAAATGTCAGCCTATGAAAATAGAGCCAAGCATCATCCAAGCCAAAAAAGTTATGAATATAATAAAAGCCAATAAAATCATAAGCCAAAGTTACTGAATTCAAGAAAGCCAATATAGCCTTACTAAATCAATATGATATTTCATCTAAATTTAAATTTGAGGTATAAATTAGGGTATATTTTAAAAATTATAATTTTATTCCAATTGGAATAAAACACAATGATTTATCACTATCCCACCATTCCTTTTTAAAAAATTTTTTTTCAAGTTTTTGCCATACAGTGTACATGTCTGCTGGAATGAGATGGAGAAAGAGATTTTAAGAGAGCAGCCCTAAGGGTGATTATGGCCATTCCACAATCCTTTCTCTTTCATTCTCTTCTCTGGATTTTGGGCACACAAACTCAGCATGTTTTTCGAGCACCAGGTCTAGTAGTTGAACTGGGTACACATACCCAGCATTTTTTCAAGTGCCAGGTCTAGGACATGAACTGTGCAGTTGGCCATGTGGGATCTAGCCATCTTAACATCATGAGCTGGCCTTCCCACTGTTGAGAGTGATGTGGGATACTACTGTTTATCAGATAGTGCATAGGAGAGGTAATTATCAGCATTAGATTTAATCCTAATATTGTGTTTGAGTCATAAGACAATGTTTGTTCTAAAATTCATCTCACCTAAACTTCTTGCCTACACCAGCAGTTTAGACCTTCTTGAGCTACAAGGCATAATGAATTTTTGCCTTAACCAGGTTATAAAGAGAGACTGAAATATTTAAAAGCCCTCCTGAAGAATATATTCTTTTTTTTTAATTGCCAGAGGGAGCATGCATACATGAAAAGAGAGATTAAGCACCCCTCTAATGGGATCTAGTCATGCTGTAATCTGTTTTCTCCCACTTCTCCATCCATCAAGATCCTGGTCATACATGCACATGCACCCAGTGTATTTTTCAAGTCAACAGGGCCAAGATTCTAATCACAGTCAGCCATGTGAGATCTGGCTTCCTATTCACAGTGCTTAACCACTATGCCACAAGTCTGGTATGAATGCAATTTTTTTAAGAGCGATTTTTTAATAGGATACATGCATTTGTTGGAGAGACACAGACAGACAGAGACAGAAAGCGAGAAATCACTCCCCCCCCGGGGGGGATGGCCACACTGCACTCCCTTCTCCAGTCTCTCCTTGGGATTTTGGGTACACATGGACATGTGTCCAGCGTGAGTTTTAAGCCACTTGATCCAGGGCTATAACTGTGGTCGACTATGTGGAAGTCCAGCATCGTAATCATTATGCCATCTGCTGGTCCCACTAACGCATTCTTACTAAAATAAGAGTAGCATTATAATTCTGTCTTTGAAGGTTTCTAGATAGACCTAGTATGTTCTTATTAAAATAAGAGTGGCATTATAATTCTGTCTTTAAGGGTCTCTGGGTGGATCTTAAGAAAATTACTTTGCTATTTTTGACAGCTAAAAATTAAAAATTTGATCCAAATCCTTCCTTATACTAGACTCTATTACAAATGTTTACACAAAGTAAAAGTATGTAAACATACAGGTAAAATAGTGTTACAAATTAATGGGAGGCAGTAACACATTTGCAAACACACACCCCTGCTTGCTCCAGAAGTGGAATCTATTCCTCCCCTTGAAGCTCAGCAAGCCTGTAAGTGCTCTCACCAATGGAATTTGGCAGAAGTAGGGTCGTGCCAGTTCCAGGCTAAGCCTTTAATAATAACTGAGTTGGCAGTTTCTGCTTCTTACCTGTTGGAGCTCTCACCTGTCACGTAAGTACAGGCCATATGATAGAGTAGGAGGCCATGTGAAGAGGACTGAGGCACTAGATATTTGCATTAGGAAGGAATCTTGAACATCTAGCCAATCTAACCTTCTGGTGACTCTAATATGATTGTAACTGCATGAGAGATTCCAAGACAGAACTGGACAACTGGGTCCAGAATTCCTATACAATTTTCAAAGATAATTTATTTTTTTAAGTTACAAATTCTAGGGCAAACTCTAACACTGAAAAAGATAACCAGAGCACTTGCCTAGGGTTACTCCCTCAGGAAACTCATCTTGAAGATCAAAAAGTTCCCCAAATGCATTAAGGAACTCCAAAACCATCAGAGCATCACCAAAGATTTCAGGAGGTAGTCTAGTTTTCACTGGAGTTGGTTCAGGAAGTTCCTGCAAGATAAACAATTTATTTAACATATAAATTAAAATGGGATATTTTTAAAAGGTGGATACGACATAATTTTTACCTAGTGAGAATTATAGGTAGACTAGTTCTCAACTCTCGATATTTATCATGATTACCTTTGGAGCTTTTTTAATAAAAGAATTATTTATTTATTATTATCATTGTTAATATTATTTTTCAATGAGTTTTGCCAGAGAAAGACAGAGAGAGAGAGAGAGAGGGAGAGAGAGAGAGAGAGGGAGAGGGAGAGGGAGAAAGCAAGCCGCCAGGTCTGGAACTCAAACCATGGATGTCCATGTGGGAATTCCAGCACCTTAACCACCATGCCTCATGCTGGCCCACCTTTGGAACTTTTAAAATGAAAGTTGTTCTGGGCTTATTTCAGTTAGTTCACTTACAGTCTTTAGGAAGGGGCTGTGAGGAAGAGAGATTTTACTTTCTCAAACTAAGAACATTAACTGCAGGCTGAAATGTATTTCTGACTACATGTCTTAGTTAAGAATGTTTTTCAACCTAGAGTCTGAAGTCAAATTAGTTGTACAAATATATTTAATGCAGTAGCTCCTTATGATATGAAACGTAATTAACCCACCATCTACTGATTTAGAAATAGCTCCTAACAGGTTGAGATGAATGCGTTTAGTTTGCTTGTTTCTGGCAATAGGTAGAGCCTAGCAATTGAGCTAAATGCATGCCTGGCTACCGTGGTTACTGAATTACCAAAGAGCATAGGTATTGATTTCCACAGAATAGCAATCATTACCAAAGCTTATTATAAAACACTAACAATGATACCCTGAAATTCTAAGTATGAACATTTCCTTAATTGTCTATTTCCTCTCAATATTTTTCACAAGAGGCTGCTAATAAAAGAAAGTTTATCAGTAAAGTCAAATAGGGCATATGTATGAGCCAAACATCAAATAACATGCTTGTACCTTAAGATCATCACATTCCATATCTTCTCTAGGTTTACTCCATTGTTTTAAGTATTCCATATATTTTCTCTTTTCTTCACGTAATTTCTCTCTTTCCTAAAAATACACCCAGAAATTTATAAGGCAGCAACAGCATCACCTGAAAATTTGTTAGAAATGCAAATACTACCCCAGACCTACTGAACCAAGGAACTCTGGAGTTAGGACCCAGCAGAGTTTTTTTTTTTTTTTAAAGAATGATTTTATTGGGAACCAGCAGTTAGCGTAATGGCTATGTCGCTGGACTCCCACGTAGTCGACCGCGGTTTGTGTCCCGGACCTGGTGGCTTAAAACTCACGCTGGGCGCGTGTGCGTGCGTGCCCAAGATCCCGAGAGGAGAATGGAGGAGAAGGGATTGCGGCGTGAACATCCCCCCTGGGGGGTGATTTCTCGCTTTCTGTCTCTATGTCTCTCTCTGTCTGTCTGGCGAGCGCATGCACCCTACAGTGAAAATCTCCCCCCCCCCAAAAAAAAGAATGATTTTATTGAGATCAGCAGTTGGTGTAATGGCTATGTCACTGGACTCCCATGTAGTCGACTGCGGTTCGAGTCCCGGACCTGGTAGTTTAAACTCACGCTGGGCACGTGTGCGTGTGTGCCCAAGATCCCGAGAGGAGAATGGAGAAGGGACTGTGGCATGACCATCCCCCCTGAGGGGTGGTTTCTCGCCTTCTATTGGTCTCTGTCTTTCTGGTTAGTGCACTCACGCTATAGCAAACACCTCCAAAAAAAAAAAAAAAAAAAAAAAAAAAAGAATGATTTAATTTATTATTTTAACTTTACTAGAGAGAAAAAGAGAAAGCTGCCCGTTTCAGGACTTGAACCATGGTCAGCCATGTGGGAGTCCAGCACCTTAACCACCACACACCTGTTGGTCCTATTTATGGGTGTTTTAACACGACCTTCTGGAGATTTTGATGCATATTAGAGTTTTGGAATAACTGATCAAAATAATGCTACAAAGATTGAGAATAACTAGCACGTAGCAGATCCTTAATGTCTGACTCTGTCTATAGCAGCTTTCCTTCTATTTCAAATCAATTAGATCTTTGCAAATTAAGTAAATTGCTATAGTACCTAAAGTAAAATATCTCCTTATATTCCTTCAAGATTCATTTGAATTTGGTTAACAGCCATGAGCTACACAGAGGGAAAGATAAGAAAAAGCAATAACGTTAAAATACAGTTGATCAACTCTTCTTTCTTGCAATCCAGGCTATTTCTCTTGCTCACTTTACCTTTTAAAAGCCTTACTTCTGGGACCAGGAGATGGCATAATGGTTACATTGCTGGACTTTCACATGGCTGATTGTGGTTTGTGTGGCCGACAGCAGTTCAAGTCTCAGACCCAGGACCCAGTGGCTTAAAACTCACATTGGGGTGCTAGCAGGTGGCACGGTGATTAATGGCACTGGACTCTCACATAGCTGACCACGGTTCGAGCCCCAGACCTGGCAGCTTGGTTTCTCACTTTCTCTCTCTCTCACGCTGTTCCTCTCTAACCAAATTAAAATAAATAAAGTTAAATAAAATAATTAAAAAACACACACACACACACACACCTTACATAAGGCACATGTATGTCTGCCCAAAATCCTGAGAGAACAGAGGAGAAGGGATTGTGGCATGGCCGTTCCTCCAGCGGGTGATCTTTCACTTTCTCTGTCTCTCCCATGAGCGCACGTGCCCTGTGGCAAAAGTCTCTCTCATTAAACAAACAAAAAAAAGCAGTGTATAACATGATCCTCTAGGGCCGTGCATTACTACCTCAGAAAACCCATGACAATGTCAGAATTTAGAGGAAACTAGCTATAGAATAAATTATCTCTAAAGACTATCCGCTGAAGGCTATAATTAAAGATTTGCTGAAACACCCTTTTATTACAGACATCTTATTTTTCAAAGAGGATAAGAACGCTGCAATAAATTCTTCTTAGTAATAAATTCTTGTTAGTCATAGAATTTATTGTATTTTTCTAACTATGTATTTTACCTTTGAAAACTTTATGTACAACATCATCTCTAAATTTAGAAGAATAAAATGAGGAAACTCATTTAGAATTACACTCTAAAAGAGGTTTTATGTTGTTTTCAAGAGAGATTTTTGCTACAGGGCATGTACGCTCACCAGAGAGACAGAGATAGAGACAGGAAGCAAGAAATCACCCTCCGGAGGGATGGCCATGATGCAATCCCTTCTCCAATATCCTCAGGATTTGGGGCACACAGGCCTGATGTTTTAAGCCACCAGGCCTGGGACTTAACTGTGGACAACTACACGGGAGTCCAGTGAAGTAACCATTCCACCATCTGCTAAAGGAAGTTCTTTTTCAATTTTTCAATTTTTATTTTCATTTTCTAATATAATGATGCCAACACAAATGCTAACTTGATATAATTCACAAATAACTTTTTCTTTCACATTTACAAATCAAAAGATTGGTGAATCCAGAGAAACTGCTATAATCACTATGTGGAGTACACTGTATTTGCAGCTCAAAAGTTTACTCTAACCCATTTCTTCTTTTATATTCTAAAACATCTTCATTATGTTATTTGAATAGGCAGAGCCCCAGGAACACTGCCCAAGGTCAGCCCAACTTTCAGCCAGTCAGGACCGTCATTTGACAGGTCTCACACATAGAATTTCGACCATGTTGGAGAGCCACTGGGGAGCCTGGCAGGGGGCCAGCGGCTGCAAAAGGGGGTGAAGCAATGTGGAGGGAGCCATCTTGGCAGGCCAGGCTCCCCATTTTTTGCTTTTTTAAAAGAGGTTTTTTCTATAGGATGTGTGCTCTTGCCAGAGAGACAGAAAGTTAGAAATCATCTCCTAGCAGGGATGAACACGCCACAGTCCCCTTCTCCTTGGGATTTTGGGCATGCATGCACACACACCTGGTATTAGTTTTAAGCTGTCAGGTCCAGGACTCAAACTGCAGTTGCCTATGTGGTTGTCCAGCAATATAACTATTACACCATCTGCTGATCCCAAGAGGCTTTAAGGAGGTGTATAGGTATGTAAACATATATTCAACCTTAAATCAGTCATTAACTTTTCCAAAGCAAAGGATGATTAGGACCCGCAGTTGGCATAATGGCTGGGTTACTGGATTCCCACAGTTTGAGTCCTGGACTTGGTGGCTTAAACTCACGCTGGGCACATGTGTGTGCATGCCCAACATCCCGAGAGGAGAGAGAAGAAGAGACTGTGGCATAGCTATCCTCCCTTGGGAGGTGATTTCTCGCTTTCTGTCTCTTTCTGGTGAGTGCACATGCCCTACAGCAAAAACTTCTAAAAAAAAAAAAAAAAAGAAAAGGAAGATAAACCAGTATTGCTTATCAGTATTTTATGTACATTCATTAATGTGAATAAAAGTGTTAAAAGTAGGTCAGCCAATAGCGTGGTGATGAAGCTGGCTGGATCTCATGTGGCTGACTATGCAGTGTGAACCCTGGACTAGCAGTCTGAAAAAGAAAAGGTGCACATGTGTGTGTGTGCCCAGAATCCTGAAAGGGAGGAAAATGGAGGGGAAGGAATTGCTGTGTGGCCATCACCATAGGGGTTGCATTCTCATATTCTTGCTCTCTCTCTGCCAAGCACATGTACCCTCCGGCAAGAAAATTTTTAAAAAAGGGTAAAAGCATTTGAAAATGAAGCCTACATTTAAATATGTATGGTAGTATTACTACAGTCATGTACTGCATAACGAAGCTTCAGTCAATGACAGATAACATATAAGTGGTGGTCCCATAAGATTATGATAGGCTATACCATATAGCTTAGATGTGTAATAGACTGGGCCATCAAGGTTTGCGTAAGTACACCCTATGATGTTTGCACAATGTTGAAATCACCTAACAACATGTTTCTCAGAAAGTTTCCCTGTCATTAAGTAATGCATGACTGTATGTCATGCGTTGTAGAGAGTATGTATGAGTAGAGAGCGGAGCTAAAATACTCAAATGAATACCTTTTCTCTTTCGATCTTAAGCCTTTCTTTTTCTTCTTTTTTCTTCAGTCTCTCTTCTTCTACAATTTTCTTTAATTCTTCCTTCTTTTTCTCTTTATCTTCCTTTTCTTTTTTCTTTGCTTCTAGAGCATCTGCTTTTTCTCTTTTTAATTTAGCCTTTTCAAAAGCTGTGGAGAAGGTCAACTTAGCACTATACACAGATAAAAACAACACTGGGCTGGACTTTTTTTTTATTTAACAGAAGAATCTTCAAAATAACTTAAGGTTAAATGAGATTTCGTAGAAACACAAAATTCCTAAAGGGCAGCAGATGATTAAAATGTTTGGAATAAGAGGCTGGCTGGGTTTAAGACCAACTACAGTACTGGGACAAACATACCTGTATCCCTGCCTTTGAAAGCCCTGATACTCCAACTGTGGTCTGAAAACCAGCAGCAAGTTTAAGACACAGCTGAGTATCAGGGCTTGTTAAAAATACAGAATTCATCTCCTATTGAGACCTACTAACTCAGAATCTTCATTTAACAAGATACCCAAATGAGTCACATGCATATTCAAGCTTGGTAAGCAGTATTTTAAAAGGCTATGAATCCAACAAAATGGCCCCCAAATAGCTTGTAAATCCTGGAAGCTTCTGTTTAATCCAGCATTAAGCAATTTAATAGGGGATATACTATACCTCAAAACATTATTTTAAGAGATGAACAGATCTCATCTAACAAAAATATTCAACAGTTAGTCAAGGAACAAAAATATTTATACCTCAAATTAAAAAATACATCATTTTAGAAACAACTCACTCAGAAAGAAATATTCTTTCTTGTACTTAAATAGATATTAGAGAGAAAATTAAAACACACCCAGTGACCTCAATTCTTCTTGTTTCAAAAGTTTGTCTCTTTCTTTAGCAGCTTTGTTCCTATAACCTGCAATAGTCTGCTTATTAGCAAAGTTGTCCTCCTGAAAAACAAACCAAAAAAATGAAAGCTGTAAACCACAAATTACACAAATTGATAGTTTGCCTAGTACTTACAGTAAGAATAAAAACCAAAAAATTTAACAAATCTCACCAATTACTTACATCTTCTTTCCACAAAAATGAGTTTTTATTCTGAAGTATATCTGAACTTTTTTTTTTTTTTTTTTTTTTAGGTTTTGCCACACATAGGTTATGTGTCCTTGCCAGAGAGAAGTACAGTGAGAAATTACCCCCCAGGGCTATAGCCATGCTGCAATCCCTTCTCCTCCATTCTCCTCTTGGGATTTAGGGTACACATACACATGTGCCTGGTTTTCAAACCGCCAGTCTGGGACTTGAACTGTGGTCAACCATGGGAATGCAGCGCCTTAACCATTACATCACCTGCTGGCCCCTAACGGAACTTTTAATAACTCTAATAATACTACACAGAATATGTGTTAATTAAATTAGTCTACAAATGAGTACAATAACATCCTAGGAAAAACAACTGATAATATAGAGAGAACCTTAAATATATGCACTAGAAAAACTTCTAGGTTACATGGTGTAGACATCAAATATAGAGGCATAAAAAAGATACATCAAAACATTCTGTGGCCAATGTTAAACAATGTCAAATTTTTATATTACTCTACTTGTGAGAATAATGTCATTAACTGTTTAATTTTTTTTTTTTTAATTACCAGAGAGCCCTGATAGGCTTGGCCATACGCAATCTTTTTCCTCTATTTGTCCTTCTTGTCAGGATTTTGAGCATGCATGATACCTCCCTAGTGTGTTCTTCAAGCTGTTAAGACCAGGAGCCAGAACTCAAACCATGGTCAGCCATGTGGGATCCAGCTCCCTAAAATGCTCTGCTACGGGGCCAACTTAAATTTGCTTTGTTTGTGTTTTATAAGTACATACAAAAAAATTATTAATTTGAGTATCTGAGTACCCAGCATGTGCTAGGCATAGTACTAATTATAGTAATAAACAAGACAGACTTGGGCACTGCCTTTTCAGAGCTTTTAAGTTTAGCAGGGAAGTCAGATCTTAAATAATCAAAGTATGAAAATGCTTATGATAGTTGAAGTTGAAAGCTCTGAATAAGTACCTTCCAAATCTCAGAATATGGCTAAATTCTAAAATGATAACTCTAAACAGTCAGAGACAGTTGTAATTGAACTAGAGTTAGAAAACAACAGTGGTGGGACCAGCAGTTAGCATAATGGCTATATCACTGGACTCCCATATAGTCAACCGCGGTTCAAGTCCCGGACCCAGTGGCTTAAACTCACGCCGGGACCATGTGCGTGTGTGCCCAAGATCCTGAGAGGAGAATGGAGGAGAAGGGATTGCGGTGTGGCCATCCCCCCTGGGGGTGATTTCTTGCTTTCTGTCTCTCTGTCTTTCTGGCGAGTGCACGCACCTAATAGCAAAAAATTGCCAAAAAAAAAAACCCAAAAAGAAAGGAAATAACAGTGGTAATTAATCATAATTTCCATTATTTCATTGAAAACTAGATAGCTAGAAATGAAAAGAAGAATAACAGTAACACCAGAAGCAAAGCAAAAGAGCAAGGGGCTAGTCTTGAACTCAGATTCATATTCCAGCTTTTATGTTATGTTACTTCAAGGAAGTAAATTAATCTCTCTGAACCTGTTACTTTATCTTTAAAATGAGATTCTACCTATTTTAAAGAGCTGTTGTGAGGCTTAAAGAAGACAATTTACATAATGAAATGCTTCATATACAATAGGAATAAAATAGAAAGCAGCTATTGTATTAAAAATTATTTGAAATGGGGCCAGCAGATGGTGAAGTGGTTAAGAAGCTGGACTCCCATGCGGCTGTCTATGGTTCGAGTCTTGGACCCAGTGGCTTAAAACTCATATTGGACACATATGTGTATAACCAAAATCCCAAGAGAATGGAGGAGAAAGGATTGCAGTGTGGCCATCCCCCTGGGGGGTGATTTCTCACTTTTTCTCCTTCTCTGTCTCTCTGGTGAGTACATGCACCATACAGCAAAAAATTATTTGGAAGAAGGAAAAAGTCTTCCTCTGGGGTAGAAAAATCATGGGTGTGCCACGTACATACTGAAAAGGGTGTATGGTAAAAGAAAGTACAGCAGAGAGAACATTCTTTTCAGGTTCCTCTAAAGCACAGGCAACTCTCTTTTCGTCAACACTTAACTAAAACCTGGAAAAGACTCTTCAATAAATTTTTAATTCATGCTGATTGTGCTGCAAACTAGACTATGAAGCAGTGAGAACCTGGGTTCGTAAATCATTACAGCCACTGGCAACTCATAACTAGTAAAAGAGCAAAACAGAATGTACTGAATGAGTTTAAGAGAAAATTTTAAAAAAAGAGAAAGGGAATTAAAAGATTAAAATAATACAAAAAAAAATACAAAATAAATTTTCTCCAACTTAAGCAACTGCATCTAGTTATTTCTTTGCCCAATTCCAGAAATTTTCATTGTATCCTTGCTCCCTACAATGGAAAATAAAGCAATGATCTGAGGCAGGAAAATTCCTTGTTGCTAAAGGTGAAAGAGATAAATTGAGAAGTGGATATAGAATTAAACACAATATTCAACCTGTAATGCCTTTTTTTCTGTTCTCAAATTCCCTAAGGAGTTTTCTTTAGAGAAAATTTACTTTGCAGTCTAAGGTCTCTCATTACAACAGCATCTGTTACACAGTTACTTGTTTGACTTTTGGCTAAAGTCTATTTTCAGTCTCTAAATAAGACAAATAATATGTAAGCTGGATATTACAGAAAGAACATTTTAGTATCATTTGATTATACAGAGTCTCAAGAATAACTACAGATTTTCTGTCTCATTTCCCATTATATCCTTCCATGTATATATAGCTTATCCAAAATACACTACACTTCTGTCATTCAAATGAATACCTTGAAACTTTTTTTTTAATTCACCTGTATTTGTTACCCCTCCTTTAAGCCAGTATCATTTGGACACATTTTCATTCATTAGCCCTCCACAGTTACTTCTGAAATGGCTTTATAACGTGCCACAGTAGGCTTATTACTACTTTTTTTTTAGGTTGTGCCATAGGGCGCATGTGCTTGCCAGAGAGAGACAGAGAAGAGAGAAGGAATTCTCCTTTCAGGATTTTGGGCACACATGCACATGTGGTCTGTATGATTTTCAAGCTGCCAGGTCTAGGAGTCGAACTGTGGTTGGCCATGTGGGAATCCAAGCAGCGTAACCACCTGCTGGCCCTGCGACTTTTTTTTTTTTTTTTGGCCATAGGGGGCATGGCTTTGCCACAAAAACAGAGAGAGACAACCATAGGGGTTGCATTCTCATATTCTTGCTCTCTCTCTGCCAAGCACATGTACCCTCCGGCAAGAAAATTTTTAAAAAAGGGTAAAAGCATTTGAAAATGAAGCCTACATTTAAATATGTATGGTAGTATTACTACAGTCATGTACTGCATAACGAAGCTTCAGTCAATGACAGATAACATATAAGTGGTGGTCCCATAAGATTATGATAGGCTATACCATATAGCTTAGATGTGTAATAGACTGGGCCATCAAGGTTTGCGTAAGTACACCCTATGATGTTTGCACAATGTTGAAATCACCTAACAACATGTTTCTCAGAAAGTTTCCCTGTCATTAAGTAATGCATGACTGTATGTCATGCGTTGTAGAGAGTATGTATGAGTAGAGAGCGGAGCTAAAATACTCAAATGAATACCTTTTCTCTTTCGATCTTAAGCCTTTCTTTTTCTTCTTTTTTCTTCAGTCTCTCTTCTTCTACAATTTTCTTTAATTCTTCCTTCTTTTTCTCTTTATCTTCCTTTTCTTTTTTCTTTGCTTCTAGAGCATCTGCTTTTTCTCTTTTTAATTTAGCCTTTTCAAAAGCTGTGGAGAAGGTCAACTTAGCACTATACACAGATAAAAACAACACTGGGCTGGACTTTTTTTTTATTTAACAGAAGAATCTTCAAAATAACTTAAGGTTAAATGAGATTTCGTAGAAACACAAAATTCCTAAAGGGCAGCAGATGATTAAAATGTTTGGAATAAGAGGCTGGCTGGGTTTAAGACCAACTACAGTACTGGGACAAACATACCTGTATCCCTGCCTTTGAAAGCCCTGATACTCCAACTGTGGTCTGAAAACCAGCAGCAAGTTTAAGACACAGCTGAGTATCAGGGCTTGTTAAAAATACAGAATTCATCTCCTATTGAGACCTACTAACTCAGAATCTTCATTTAACAAGATACCCAAATGAGTCACATGCATATTCAAGCTTGGTAAGCAGTATTTTAAAAGGCTATGAATCCAACAAAATGGCCCCCAAATAGCTTGTAAATCCTGGAAGCTTCTGTTTAATCCAGCATTAAGCAATTTAATAGGGGATATACTATACCTCAAAACATTATTTTAAGAGATGAACAGATCTCATCTAACAAAAATATTCAACAGTTAGTCAAGGAACAAAAATATTTATACCTCAAATTAAAAAATACATCATTTTAGAAACAACTCACTCAGAAAGAAATATTCTTTCTTGTACTTAAATAGATATTAGAGAGAAAATTAAAACACACCCAGTGACCTCAATTCTTCTTGTTTCAAAAGTTTGTCTCTTTCTTTAGCAGCTTTGTTCCTATAACCTGCAATAGTCTGCTTATTAGCAAAGTTGTCCTCCTGAAAAACAAACCAAAAAAATGAAAGCTGTAAACCACAAATTACACAAATTGATAGTTTGCCTAGTACTTACAGTAAGAATAAAAACCAAAAAATTTAACAAATCTCACCAATTACTTACATCTTCTTTCCACAAAAATGAGTTTTTATTCTGAAGTATATCTGAACTTTTTTTTTTTTTTTAGGTTTTGCCACACATAGGTTATGTGTCCTTGCCAGAGAGAAGTACAGTGAGAAATTACCCCCCAGGGCTATAGCCATGCTGCAATCCCTTCTCCTCCATTCTCCTCTTGGGATTTAGGGTACACATACACATGTGCCTGGTTTTCAAACCGCCAGTCTGGGACTTGAACTGTGGTCAACCATGGGAATGCAGCGCCTTAACCATTACATCACCTGCTGGCCCCTAACGGAACTTTTAATAACTCTAATAATACTACACAGAATATGTGTTAATTAAATTAGTCTACAAATGAGTACAATAACATCCTAGGAAAAACAACTGATAATATAGAGAGAACCTTAAATATATGCACTAGAAAAACTTCTAGGTTACATGGTGTAGACATCAAATATAGAGGCATAAAAAAGATACATCAAAACATTCTGTGGCCAATGTTAAACAATGTCAAATTTTTATATTACTCTACTTGTGAGAATAATGTCATTAACTGTTTAATTTTTTTTTTTTTAATTACCAGAGAGCCCTGATAGGCTTGGCCATACGCAATCTTTTTCCTCTATTTGTCCTTCTTGTCAGGATTTTGAGCATGCATGATACCTCCCTAGTGTGTTCTTCAAGCTGTTAAGACCAGGAGCCAGAACTCAAACCATGGTCAGCCATGTGGGATCCAGCTCCCTAAAATGCTCTGCTACGGGGCCAACTTAAATTTGCTTTGTTTGTGTTTTATAAGTATATACAAAAAAATTATTAATTTGAGTATCTGAGTACCCAGCATGTGCTAGGCATAGTACTAATTATAGTAATAAACAAGACAGACTTGGGCACTGCCTTTTCAGAGCTTTTAAGTTTAGCAGGGAAGTCAGATCTTAAATAATCAAAGTATGAAAATGCTTATGATAGTTGAAGTTGAAAGCTCTGAATAAGTACCTTCCAAATCTCAGAATATGGCTAAATTCTAAAATGATAACTCTAAACAGTCAGAGACAGTTGTAATTGAACTAGAGTTAGAAAACAACAGTGGTGGGACCAGCAGTTAGCATAATGGCTATATCACTGGACTCCCATATAGTCAACCGCGGTTCAAGTCCCGGACCCAGTGGCTTAAACTCACGCCGGGACCATGTGCGTGTGTGCCCAAGATCCTGAGAGGAGAATGGAGGAGAAGGGATTGCGGTGTGGCCATCCCCCCTGGGGGTGATTTCTTGCTTTCTGTCTCTCTGTCTTTCTGGCGAGTGCACGCACCTAATAGCAAAAAATTGCCAAAAAAAAAAACCCAAAAAGAAAGGAAATAACAGTGGTAATTAATCATAATTTCCATTATTTCATTGAAAACTAGATAGCTAGAAATGAAAAGAAGAATAACAGTAACACCAGAAGCAAAGCAAAAGAGCAAGGGGCTAGTCTTGAACTCAGATTCATATTCCAGCTTTTATGTTATGTTACTTCAAGGAAGTAAATTAATCTCTCTGAACCTGTTACTTTATCTTTAAAATGAGATTCTACCTATTTTAAAGAGCTGTTGTGAGGCTTAAAGAAGACAATTTACATAATGAAATGCTTCATATACAATAGGAATAAAATAGAAAGCAGCTATTGTATTAAAAATTATTTGAAATGGGGCCAGCAGATGGTGAAGTGGTTAAGAAGCTGGACTCCCATGCGGCTGTCTATGGTTCGAGTCTTGGACCCAGTGGCTTAAAACTCA
>NW_006159844.1:5857189-5861377 GCF_000334495.1 Tupaia belangeri chinensis | reverse complement strand
CCAAGAGAATGGAGGAGAAAGGATTGCAGTGTGGCCATCCCCCTGGGGGGTGATTTCTCACTTTTTCTCCTTCTCTGTCTCTCTGGTGAGTACATGCACCATACAGCAAAAAATTATTTGGAAGAAGGAAAAAGTCTTCCTCTGGGGTAGAAAAATCATGGGTGTGCCACGTACATACTGAAAAGGGTGTATGGTAAAAGAAAGTACAGCAGAGAGAACATTCTTTTCAGGTTCCTCTAAAGCACAGGCAACTCTCTTTTCGTCAACACTTAACTAAAACCTGGAAAAGACTCTTCAATAAATTTTTAATTCATGCTGATTGTGCTGCAAACTAGACTATGAAGCAGTGAGAACCTGGGTTCGTAAATCATTACAGCCACTGGCAACTCATAACTAGTAAAAGAGCAAAACAGAATGTACTGAATGAGTTTAAGAGAAAATTTTAAAAAAAGAGAAAGGGAATTAAAAGATTAAAATAATACAAAAAAAAATACAAAATAAATTTTCTCCAACTTAAGCAACTGCATCTAGTTATTTCTTTGCCCAATTCCAGAAATTTTCATTGTATCCTTGCTCCCTACAATGGAAAATAAAGCAATGATCTGAGGCAGGAAAATTCCTTGTTGCTAAAGGTGAAAGAGATAAATTGAGAAGTGGATATAGAATTAAACACAATATTCAACCTGTAATGCCTTTTTTTCTGTTCTCAAATTCCCTAAGGAGTTTTCTTTAGAGAAAATTTACTTTGCAGTCTAAGGTCTCTCATTACAACAGCATCTGTTACACAGTTACTTGTTTGACTTTTGGCTAAAGTCTATTTTCAGTCTCTAAATAAGACAAATAATATGTAAGCTGGATATTACAGAAAGAACATTTTAGTATCATTTGATTATACAGAGTCTCAAGAATAACTACAGATTTTCTGTCTCATTTCCCATTATATCCTTCCATGTATATATAGCTTATCCAAAATACACTACACTTCTGTCATTCAAATGAATACCTTGAAACTTTTTTTTTAATTCACCTGTATTTGTTACCCCTCCTTTAAGCCAGTATCATTTGGACACATTTTCATTCATTAGCCCTCCACAGTTACTTCTGAAATGGCTTTATAACGTGCCACAGTAGGCTTATTACTACTTTTTTTTTAGGTTGTGCCATAGGGCGCATGTGCTTGCCAGAGAGAGACAGAGAAGAGAGAAGGAATTCTCCTTTCAGGATTTTGGGCACACATGCACATGTGGTCTGTATGATTTTCAAGCTGCCAGGTCTAGGAGTCGAACTGTGGTTGGCCATGTGGGAATCCAAGCAGCGTAACCACCTGCTGGCCCTGCGACTTTTTTTTTTTTTTTTTGCCATAGGGGGCATGGCTTTGCCACAAAAACAGAGAGAGACAACAGAAAATGAGAAATCACCCCCCCGAGGGGATGGCCACGCCGCATTCCCTTCTCTATTCTTCTCTTGGGGTCTTGGGCATGCACACACACGCACCCGGCCTGAGTTTAAGGTCCAGGACTTGAACCGCGGTCGACTATATGGGAGTCCAGCAACATAGCCATTACGCTAACTGGTGGTCCGCAACTCTTATTTTTTTAGTTTGTTTTTATTCATGACTGAGAACACGTACATGTGTAAGCCAGAGAGAGCGAGAGAGAGGCACCCTTGACGGGGTTTCAGCATGCTGTCATCTCCTTCCTCAGCCTTCCAGTCTGTCAGGATCTTTGGCATGAGTGTGCACACCCAGCGTTTTCAGGCTGATCTGGGGATCCAAACCTGCAGTCAGCCATGTGGCTTCCAGCAATGCAGTTCTGTTTGTAACTTTGTCCCTGTTCTTTCTGCCTCAAACACCTTTTCCACTTCTTTATCACTAGAAATTGTGTATTTTGTTTAGCTAAAGAATTTCTGCTTTCCTAAAGCCCTCTATAATTTCTTCCCAACAGTTTATTACTCTTTACACATCAATCCCATACTTTATATTTCCTGCATTTCATCCTGCTTTTTATTTAATTGTTTATATGCTTGTTTCTACCATGGTATAAAATCCCCATGGCATGAGAGCCATATTCAATTTATACTTGAAACTTCCACAAGCCTCATTGCTCTGTAGTTGTCAACATAGAGTAAACATTCACATTTTTGGGTTTTTTTGGGGGTAGTCAGTTTCTTCCTATGAGAGTGAGGGGAGCTATAGGGGTGAGTGGAGCCAAACGTAGCTCTTGGTTCTAATACTGTTTTAGTAATAGCTCAAATGTACTGGGTTGTCAGAAAAGTCATGACGTATTTTTCTATCCATAAATGTGTCATGACTTTTCCAACAACTCAATAGCTTTTACCTATACTCTACTTACCTGAGTGACAGATAGTCGTTTGGGAGGTCTTCCTCTTCGTTTGTTAGCAGGACTGAAGATAAATGTAGGTGGATCATCAGGGAAGAAGTAAGAAAAATCTCGTTCTACTATTTTATATGTTGAAAGAGATGATGCCTTAATAAAAAAAGACAAAGGATATAATAACAACACATTAGTGAGCCATACAAATAGCTCTAACATGTCATATGACTACTATTAATGCTGTTAAAGACCAGGTCCAAAACATCGGAATCATGAATTATTGTGTAATGAAACATATTTTAGTTGGTTTACTCAAGTCTTTTAAAAATTATATAATTAAAATAGCTGTACCAGAAAGAAAATCATAATTCAAAGATGACTTTGCCATATAAATACTTCCAGAATGTTTCTATAATTTCTTGAATTCTGTATCTCAGGATGATGTTAATAGGTCCAACTGTAGTGATGCAAGTGACGGTGTCACTTGTGAAACTGAGGCTGTGTGTGAGGTCCAAGTTCAGAACCCTGAACAACTTGAACTGGCTGAATGTGGCAGGGTACACCCATACCCTAGATAACTGGGAGGCTGGGGGAGAGAGCACTGCAATGGGGAGAAAAAAATACCCATTCCTCTCTCCTTTCATGTCATTACAAAAAAAGGAAGATCAATCATCTATTTTATTTTTTACTTTTTCCTGAGATTTTTCTATGTAATACTCCACCCACATATTTCACATTCAAAATCTTGTATAATATAACCCGACAGATTGTTTCTTGGTCACTTCCCAAATGCTAAACATTTAGATTCTCTGGGAACCAGCAGTTAGCGTAATGGCTATGTCGCTGGACTCCCACGTAGTCGACCGCGGTTTGCGTCCTGGACCCAGTGGCTTAAAACTCACACTGGGCGCATGTGCATGCGTGCCCAAGATCCCGAGAGGAGAATGGAGGACAAGGGATTGCAGTGTGGCCATCCCCCCTGGGGGGGGGGGAGTTTGCTATAGGACACATGTGCTCACCAGACAGAGACAGACAGAGAGACAGAAAGCAAGAAATCACCCCCCGGGGGGATGGCCACGCCACAATCCCTTCTCCTCCATTCTCCTCTCGGGATCTTGGGCACACACGCACACGCACCCGGCGTGAGTTTTAAGCTACCAGGTCCGGGACGCGAACCATGGTCGACTACGTGGGAGTCTAGCGACATAGCCATTATGCTAACTGTTGGTCTCATAAACATTTAGATTTTCTTAACAGGATGGGGTGATAATTTAAGCACTTTGTGTGTCAAACTTAAAAGCTGATCTTGGTGAAAGCTGAAATATTTACAAATATCTATTGAATTTTAACTCAGAGTTTTAAGTTCAGAAGACAACCTCATTCTTATCAGAAGTGGTGTGGTTCTAGGATAGTTGCTAAATCCAAAAGTTTCTCTTTTACCTTGTGTCCAAAACCTGTTGATCCTTCATCTATGTCTAACTCCAGGCTTTTTATTATTTTTACCCTAATGGCCAAGATCATCATTCATTCTTTCTCTCAGAGAAAACAAGTGCTATTTATAGAAAGATATTTCAGGGAATGTGTAAGAAAATGATGATACAAAATTTTAAAAATGGCAAAACAGGGACGAGCGGATGGCATAATGGTTACATCTCTGGACTCCCACACAGTCGAGCATGGTTCAAGTCCTAGACCCGGTGGCTTAAACTCATGCCAGGTGCATGTGTGTGTGTGTGCCCAAAATCCCAAGAAGAGAATGGAGAAGGAATTTCGGCATGGTAATCCCCCTTTGAGGGGGTGATTTCTCACTTTCTGTCTGTCTCTCTGGCGAGTGCATGTGCCCTATAGCAAAAAT
>NW_006159844.1:5825780-5853262 GCF_000334495.1 Tupaia belangeri chinensis | reverse complement strand
CCCCTGGGGGGGGGGGAGTTTGCTATAGGACACATGTGCTCACCAGACAGAGACAGACAGAGAGACAGAAAGCAAGAAATCACCCCCCGGGGGGATGGCCACGCCACAATCCCTTCTCCTCCATTCTCCTCTCGGGATCTTGGGCACACACGCACACGCACCCGGCGTGAGTTTTAAGCTACCAGGTCCGGGACGCGAACCATGGTCGACTACGTGGGAGTCTAGCGACATAGCCATTATGCTAACTGTTGGTCTCATAAACATTTAGATTTTCTTAACAGGATGGGGTGATAATTTAAGCACTTTGTGTGTCAAACTTAAAAGCTGATCTTGGTGAAAGCTGAAATATTTACAAATATCTATTGAATTTTAACTCAGAGTTTTAAGTTCAGAAGACAACCTCATTCTTATCAGAAGTGGTGTGGTTCTAGGATAGTTGCTAAATCCAAAAGTTTCTCTTTTACCTTGTGTCCAAAACCTGTTGATCCTTCATCTATGTCTAACTCCAGGCTTTTTATTATTTTTACCCTAATGGCCAAGATCATCATTCATTCTTTCTCTCAGAGAAAACAAGTGCTATTTATAGAAAGATATTTCAGGGAATGTGTAAGAAAATGATGATACAAAATTTTAAAAATGGCAAAACAGGGACGAGCGGATGGCATAATGGTTACATCTCTGGACTCCCACACAGTCGAGCATGGTTCAAGTCCTAGACCCGGTGGCTTAAACTCATGCCAGGTGCATGTGTGTGTGTGTGCCCAAAATCCCAAGAAGAGAATGGAGAAGGAATTTCGGCATGGTAATCCCCCTTTGAGGGGGTGATTTCTCACTTTCTGTCTGTCTCTCTGGCGAGTGCATGTGCCCTATAGCAAAAATCTCTCTAAAAAAATAATAAAAATAAATAAATAAAATAAAACTTACAAAATAGGAACACTTCTGCCAGGAATCTGATTATCTATATAATATTTTTGTTGGTAGAACATAGCTTTTATTTATTTTTAAATTGCCAGAGAGAGGATGCACTCATCAGAGAGAAAGAGAGAAATGAAGAGAAGGAAGGGGAAAAAGCACCCTTCAAAAGGGGGTGTTTGGGGCCAGCAGGAGGTATGGTGGTTGAGGCATTACATTCCCACAAGGTCAACTGTAATTTGAGTCTCAGACCTGGTGGCTTGAAAATCACAACAAATAAACAGATAAATAAATAAATGAATTTTTAAAAAAGGTGATGTGGGGGGTGATTGTGCCACAATCCCTTCTCCTCCATTTCTCTGTCTTGTCAGGATATGACATACAAATGCATATATACCCAGCACATTTTTCAATCTTCCGAGGCCTGGGATTCAAATAGTGGTTAGCCACGTGAGATTTGGCTCCTCCAACCATTAGTCTACATAGCCAGCCCATAGTTTTTTTGTTTTGTTTTGTTTTTTAAAGAATTATTTTAAACTTAATTTAGTATTAATATTATTATTATTTTAATTATTATTTTAAATTTGCTATAGGACATGTGCACTCACCAGAGACAGAGAGAGGGAGAAAGAAAGTGAGAAAGCAAGCCACCAGGTTCAGGATTCAAACCATGGTAGGCCATGTGGGAGTCCAGTGCCTTAACCACCATGCACTTGCTGGTCCAAGACCCTAGTTCTTGCTTTTGTTTCTTAAGTTTATTTCTTTCTTAGAAAGAAAGAATGGGAGGGAAGGAGAAATTCCCTCCCAATAGAGAGCTCATGTCACAATCCACCCTCAGTCTCAGCCATCCCAGATCAAAGACGAGCATGCACATGCCCAGCAGGTAAAGGAGATCTCAGTCGTGAACCTGGGACCATCTCACAGGGCTTTGAGCACTGCAGAGTGCTATGCTACCACTGTGCCACTTCTGCTGGCCTGCAATGTCATATGACACTACTCATTATTCCTTTTCCTTCATTCCAACAAATATTTTCACCATTCTGATTACCTTAATTTTAATGACTCCATCTTGTGATTCACAGTGTTGCTTCAGAAAAAGCTTTAGTTTATCGCGAGAAAATAGGTGCTTTCTCCGGCTACAGGGAGAAAGGAGAGGAGAGTAGTTAGAGTCAAAGAGTCAACCTAAACTTCATAATCTCTTAAATATATCATCTGAATTTTAAGTCTAGGAAATGAAGCACATTCCCTCTTTCAATAGTATTTTTGTACAAGTTACAAAAAATTTTATATAGGGGGACCAGCAGTTAGTGTAATGGCTATGTCGCTGGACTCCCATGTAGTCGACCATGGTTCAAGTCCTGGGCCCAGTGGCTTAAACTCACACCGGGCATGTGTGCGTGTGTGCGTGCCCAAGATCCCAAGAGGAGAAAAGAGGAGAAGGGACTGCAGCATGGCCACCCCCCTTGGGGGGGGATTTCTCTTTTTCTGTCTCATTGTCTGTCTCTGTCTTTCTGACGAGTGCACGTGCCCTATAACAAAAACCTCTCCAAAAAAAAAAAAACTATATAGAGGTAATTGTTGGGAGTTCTAAGATCTATTTGAAAAGATCTATTATTCTATTTTTGCTATAGGGCAAATGTGCTTGTTGGAGAGACAGACAGACAGAAAGGGAGAAATCACCCCCCAGGAGGATGGTTATGCCAAAATCCATTCTCCTCCATTCTCCTCCTGGGATCTTGGGCACACAAACACAGAAGCCCATCATGAGTTTAAAGCCACTGGGTCCAGGACTCGAACTGCAGTCAGCCATTAGGAGTCCAGTGAAGAAACCTCTATGCCATGTGCTGGCCCCTAAATAGATCTATTATTAAAAAGTCTATTTATAGGGACCAGCAAATGGCATGATGGTTATGTCATTGGATTCCCATGTAGTCAACCGTGGTTTGAGTCCCAGACATGGTGGCTTAAAAACTTATACTGGGCACATATGTGTGCATGCCCAAAATCCTTAGGGGAGAATAGAGGAGAAGGGACTGCAGAGTGGCAATCCCCCCTGGAGGGTGATTTCTCGCTTTCTGCTTCTTAATCTCTCTAGTGATCACATGCGCCTATAGAAAAAAAAAAAAGTACATTACAAAAATAGTATATACAGGGGCTGGCAGGTGGTGTAGTGGTTAAAAGGACTGGACTCCTACATGGTTGATGATGGTTCGAGTCCCAGATCTGGCGGCTTGCTTACTCACTTCATTTGCTTTCTTTCTCGCTTGCATGCTCTCTCTCTCTCTCTCTGTCCCTTTCTGGTCAAATTAAAATAAATAAATAAAAATAAAAATAATCAGTATATACATTTGTTGCTGAGAAGCCATTCAGAAATTAAATAAGACTCAAGAAAAATACACTGCAGAGAGTAAACTAAATTTTATAAAATCATAATATATACAAGTACTACCACAAAACTTTTAAAAATTAAAATCAGTACACTGCCATATATCATGTAACACTAAGTAAATAAATCACTCAAATGGATATTACAGAGTTAAACATGGGTTTTATTAAATTTTAAAACATTTTGTATTTAAATCTCAATGGCAGCCAACAAATTAGTGGGATGAATATTAAAGTGAATTAAAGTTAAGATTACAAAATATACCTTTAAAAAAATGTGATATAGGGGGTGTCTGTGCTTGCCAGATAGAGACATAAACAGAGAAGCAAAGTGGGAAATCACCCTCCAAGAAAGATGGTCATGCCACAGTCCCTTCTGTAGTCTCCTCTCTGAATTGTGGACAGACATGAACATATACTCAAAGGGTTTTTCAAGCCATGGGATCTGGTTTTGAACCACACAGTGGGCCATGTCAGATTCAGTTGCCTTAACCACCACATCACCTAGCTGGCTCATAAAACATACTGTTTGTTTTTTAAGAGAGATTTTTAGTATAGAGCACCTGAGCTCACTGCAGAGAGAGAGAGAGAGAGAGAGAGAGAAAGAGATAAATCACCTCTGGGGCGGGGGAGGGGGTTAGTCATGCTGACTCCCTTCTCCTCCATTTTCCTCTTGGGATTTTGGGCACACATGCACATGTACCCAGTGTGAGTTTCAAGCTGTTGGGTCTGGGACTCAAATCATGGTTGGCCATGTGGGAACCCAGCATATCTTAACACTACGCCACCAACTGGCCATGAAACATACTATTTTTGATTACCCCCTATCCCCAAATGCAAAACAACCACCTCAACAGCAATGAATACTACTACAAACAAAAATGGTAAATAACATTTTAAAAATTTGTAGAAAAAGTAAATATTTAAAATGAATTCAATACATTCTTTTTAAGAAAAGGTTAAATTAAAAGCTTCAATGAGTGAGGCCAGCAGCTGAACCAACTGAACCAACATAGCCAGCTCTATGGTTCAAGTCCTAGACCCGGCAGCTTGAAAAACACACCAGGGGGAACCAGCAGTTAGCATAATGGCTATGTCGCTGGACTCCCACGTAGTCGACCGCGGTTCACGTCCCGGACCCAGTGGCTTAAAACTCACGCCGGGCGCGTGTGCGTGCGTGCCCAAGATCCCGAGAGGAGAATGGAGGAGAACGGATTGCGGCGTGACCATCCCCCCTGGAGGGTGATTTCTCGCTTTCTGTCTCTCTGTCTCTCTCTGTCTGTCTGTCTGGCAAGCGCACGCACCCTATAGCGAAAAACCTCTCAAAAACAAAACAAAACAAAACAAAAACAAACAAACAAAAGAGTACCAGGCACGTGTGTGTGTGTGAATGAATTAAAAATTCATTCCTTTTTTTTTTTTTTTTTTTTTGAGAGAGATTTTTGCTATTGGGTGTGTGTGCTTATTGGAGAGGTACAGAGCTCTATGGTGAGCACATGCACCTATAGCAAAAAAAAAAAACTCTCTTAAAAAAATTCTATTGGAACCAGCAGATGGTGTAATGGTTACATCACTGAACTCCCATGTAGTCAACAGTGGTTCGAGTCCTGACTGCGGTTTGAGTCCCAGACCTGGTGGCTTAAACTCATGCTGGGCACATGTGTATGAGTGCCCAAGATCCCGAGAGGAGAATGGTGGAGAAGGGACTGCGGCATGGCCATCCCCCCCAGGGGGTGATTTCTTGCTTTCTGTCTCTCTGTCTCTCTTTGTCTTTCTGGCAAGTGCATGTACCCTCTAGCAAAAACCGCTGCAAAAAAAAAAGAGAAAAAAAAGTCTATTACAAAACTAGTATATACGTTTGTATATTGTATATACTGACAGAAAGACAGAAAGCAAGAATCACCCCCTGGTGGATGGCCACACTGTAATCTCCTCTCCTCCATTCTCCTTTCAGGATCTTGGGCATACATACACACGTGCCTGGCATGAGTTTTAAGTTGCCAGGTCTAGGACTTGAACCCCAGTTGACTATAAGGGTGACATAACCATTATGCCATCTGCTGCTCCCTAAAAATGTATTCTTACTAGCCCTATCTCAAGGGTTCAAAAGTCACATGTTGTTTTTGGCTATCATATTAGATAACACACATTTAACGTTGCCATCACAGAAAGTTCTAAGTCATGCCAACAAAAAGCTATTAGTTAGTTGTCTAAGTGTTTTATCATCGAGTTTAACTTTCTCTCCTTTTAATTCTTTGGCTCACTAATTAAGAACAAAATGAATTAATGAGACTATTTTCAAAGTCTAACAGAACAGTTATATATAAAGTTTAAGTCAAAAGTAAATAGAGGGGCCAGCCCACGGCGTGGTGGTTAAGGCAGCTAGATCCCACATGGCCAAGTTCAAGTCCTAGTTCCAGACCTGGCAGTATGAAAAACACGCCAGGTGTGTATGTGTGCATACATGCCCAAAATCCCAAGAGGAGCATGGAGAAGAGACTGCCATGTGCCCATCCTCACTGCAAATCCTTTCTCTCTTTGTCTGTCTGCTTCCTCCAGCAAATGCATAGACCCTATAGGAAAAACTTTTAAAAAGGTATGTAGAAAAAAATATATTAAATAGGAAATTGCATTATATAAATAATATCTTGAACTAAAAGCAAAAAAAAATTTTTTTTAAAGATAAAACTCAACTGTGAATAAGGAAAACATTTCTTGTCTCAACTATGGCATTTATTAGCTCATAAACTCAGAAAATCAGAGTAACCCATGAACATTAACTTAGGAATACTATTTTTCAATATATGATAAAATATAGAATACTCTTGAGATTTTAAACTAATGATAAGCCCCAAAATGCCAACAAACCAGCCAGCTGACTGACAAGCAAACCACATACACCGCAACAGAGCTATTGGGGGACCAGCAGATGGCATAGTGGTTAAAGCACTAGACTCCCACGTAGTTGACTGCTGTCATGGACACGGCAGCTTGAAACACAGACAAGATGTGTGTCTGTGCATGCCCAAAATCCCAAGAGGAGAATGGAGAAGGAATTGCAGTACAGCCACCCCCCTATGGGGAGTGATTTCTCACTTTATGTCTCTCCAACGAGCACAAGCACCCTATAGCAAAAATCTCTTTAAAAAAATTAAAAAAATAATATATATGGGTTATCAGGAAAATCATGACTCATTTTTCCATAGAAAAATATATCATGACTTTCCCAATAACGTAATATATAAAATGATATATATGACTTAAGATTCACTTAACACTTAATATTATTATCAATCTTCTTTGGACACATGAGCATATATATGGAGCAAAAGGGATGAGAAAGTAAGTAAAAATTATTTTACACCAAATGTAATGCAAGATTGATTCTTAGGTGGCAGGCTGATAGCTGGCTGATAATGTCAACTTTCAGATGACCAAGAGTCTAATCCTAACAGGCAGTGATGGAGATTTGCCTAAAATACATACATAACCTTGACACAGTTCTTTTATACACTACTCAATATTTTTCTCTCCTTTGATTAGGCCTCAAATAAGAATTTAAAAAAAATAAAAGTTACCTGATTTGTGTTGCTTTCACAATAGCAGACTCATATAACTCTTTTTTTGTGGGTTGTACCTTGTACTTGAATAACAAGGGATCAATTGCATCCTTTTTCTTCCTAAAAAGAGGAGGGAAAAGACACAAATCAGTTCATAATTTGGGGCCGGCAGGTGGTGTGGTGGTTGAGGTGCTGGACTCCCACATGGCCGACCATGGTTCAAGTACCGGACCTGGTGGCTTGCTTTCTCACTCTTCCTTTCTTTCTGCCTGTCTCTCTCTGGTCAAAATTGAAGAAGAATGATAATAAACATAATTAAAAATAAATCTTAAAAAAAAAAGACACAAATCAGTTAATAATTTGGAAAGATGGGATTTTAAAATGTAAATCTAGTTGCTAAGAATATACTATAACAGAATCATGCATTTTTATTTGAAATAAGACTTCTTAAGTTCTGAACCCCCTCCCCAGCACCTACCATTCTATTAGCACTTTTTATTTTAGGTAGGCATTTTAATTATTCATTCAATAAATTTCCTTTTGGTGAAGAAAGTGACAACAGATTAATAAACAGAGTACTCAGTTTACATTAGATTAATTTGTTTTTAAAAAGTCTCAGATTTTCTTTTAAACTATCTTCTCCACAGTATATAAACCAAGAGCAAAAGTAGAGATCATATAGTTTACTCTGTTTTAAGAACACTTCCACCAGCTTCTCATGTTTTCTTCCTTTTGGGGGTATATTCATTTAATAGTTAAGAACCTACAATGTGTCAGATTATCAGTCTGAACAATTATGATTCAGAAGTCAAAATAGAAACAAAAAATATATACAGAGGTTAAGTGGAAAGTGCTATGAAGAGAACAGAGGACAGAGTTGCAGAGTCACTATTTTACATGGGGAAATGATTTCCTTGGAAGGTAGACCCTTCCAAGAAGTTGATATTTAAAGCAGAGATCTTTTTTAAAAAGAAAGAAAGAGGAACCAACGCATGAGAAAATTTTGGTGAAATGAGTTTAAAGACAAGGACACCTAAAGGACTGGAGGTGGAAACATATGTAGTTTACACAAGCTGTAGAACAGGAAGAATGAAAAATTTGGTCAGAGAGGCAACAGCAGAGCCAGATTACAGTTCATTAATAAAGGGCTCTGGATTTTACTATGTGTGAAGCCGGTAAAGAACTGTGAATAATTAGGGGATAATGATTTAACTTAGACTTCATTCAGAAGGATCGCTTTGGTGTTAACGTGGAGAACAGACTGGAGCAAGAGTGCAAACAGGGGTACCAGTCAGAAAGCTATTGAGTCCTGATAGTTGCATAGACTTAAATGGGAATGGTGGCAATGTGCACAGAATATAAAAGTAGGTGTTACAGAGAATAGAATATATGGTATAAAAAGATGATAAAGAGAAGCAAAGGCAATGATGCTAATATAAAGTTAAAGTGACATAATATAAATATAAAGTGACATATATACAGGTGGAAGAAGGGTTCATCTCAAAAGGGAAATATACACAGTCAAAAATAAAACTGGAATGGGGGACCAGCAGGTAGTGTGATGGTTAAAGTGCTGGACACTCCCACATGACGGGACATGGTTTGAATCCCAGACCTGGAGGCTTGCTTTCTCACATTCTCTCTCTCTCGCTCATCAAATGAAAATAAAGGAATGAATAAATGAAATTAAATTAAGTAATTAAAAAATAAAAAACCGGAATGGGGCCAGCAGAAGGTACGGAGGTTAAGGCACTGGATGACACACAGCTGACAGCGCAGTTCAAGTCCCAGACTCAGCAACTTAGAAATCATGCCAGGTGTGTGCATGCCCGAGATCCTGAGAGGAGAGTGGAGGAGAAGGGATTGTAGTGTAGTCATCCCCTGGAGGGGGTGGGGGGGATGTGATTTCTCACTTTTTCTCTCTCTCCTTCTCTCTCTGTGTGTCTCTCTGGTGAGGATATGTGCCCTATGGCGAAAAAACAAAACAAACAAACAAAAAAACCCCTCCAAACTGGATTATTTATCTGTATCAGCAATAAACTCCAAGTTGGAGGGCCAAGCATCTTTACAGAGACCCAGTATACACATAAACCAGGAGATATATTTATAAATATATAAGTATATTTATATTTATATTTGTATTTATATATTCAACTCTACTATTTAAAATGCTGTCTAACATTTTTATATTCTATTACAGTTCATTTTCAAGTTATTTCAAACATGGAGTTTGAAAAGCACTATTCCAAGAGAACAGATCAGAGATAGAATTCTAAGTGTCCTAATAGAAGTACTGATAAGTTTTTGGGGTTGGCAGATGGCATGGTGGTTAAGGTGCTGGACTCCCACATTATTCGTGGTTCAAGTCATGGACCTAGTGGCTCGCTTTCTCACTTTCCCGCTCCTTCTCTCTGGTCAAATTATTAGTAATAGTAATAATAAATAAAATTTAATAAATAATTCTCTAAAAAAAGCAATGATAATTTTTCAAGAAAATAAATTTTTTTAATTGCCACAAGTTGCATACGCTCACCAGAGAGAGGGGGAGAAAACTCCATCTAATGGGGTGTGGTCATGTCTCAATCCCTTCTCCTTTATCCTGCTGGCATGTGGGAGACACCTGTATATAAGCCTGGAATGTTTTTCAAGCCTCCTGGGGCCAGGACCTGAACTGGGGTCAGTCTTATGGGTTCTGGCTCCCTGAACTGTTCCCCTAACCACTGCTCCATGGGCCAGCCCAATTAATTTTTTTGGTTTATTTCTTCTATGAGGGAGAGAGAGACAGAGGTGGGGGCTACCCCAAAAAGAGACTTCATGCTGTGGTCCTACCCTCACCCTCAGTCAGCTATGATCATGGCATGCACACCACCTGGTATGCACAGGGAGACCTTGGGATGCAAACCCAGTATACTTTCCCATATGGCCTCAACACTGTGGTGCATTGTATTATCACTGTGCTACCATGGCTCACCATCAACAAAAGAATTTCTTGAAATAACAGTGAGGAAAAGAAAATGAGTTTTCTTTCTAATAAATCAGCATAGTTCAAGAACAAGTCATAAGGGTTATCTATCTTAATATTTTTGAAATAGGTGCCAACTTAACAATTAATCACTATGTTTTACACATATTAAGAATTGCTCAAGTATGCTATAGATTACACTTAAAAGATTACCAGTGGTAATATATAATTACATGTTTTCATTATGCATTAGACTATATGCTATATACATATAATTATATATACATAATAAAAAATATACACTAATTTTATAGGCCATTAATTTTCCCCATAATATTTCAGTAAATAAAATAATACACTACCATGAGCAGTAACATGAGTGGTAATTTCCAAAAGTTCAGATTCCAATTGAGTATTCAGGTATTGGTGTACAGATTAGAAAACGTATAAATGGACCTTATCTTAATGGATTAAAGGCTATAAATTTTGGGAATTTATATGTATAAATGAATTATCTTTGGGGCCAGCAGCTGGCATGGTGGTTGAGGTGTTGGACTCCCACCTGGCAGACAGCAGTTCAAATCCTGGACCTAGTTCACTGATTATTTGTCTATTCTTTGGCTAATACCACACTCTATTACTCAGCTTTATAGTAAAAGTCTTGAAGTTCAGTAGTATCATTTCTTTGACTTTGTTCTCCTTCAAACTGTGTTGGCTATTTTGGGTCTTTTGATCCCCTTTATTATCAGTTTCTGATATGCACAAAATAACTTGTTGCAGAGCTGGCAGGTAGTATAGTAGTTACGGTGCTGGACTCCCACATGGCCAACTGCAATTTGACTGCCAAACTTGGCAGCTTGCTTTCTCACTTTCCCTTTCTCTCTCTGGTCAAATAAAAAAAATGATAATGACAAACAAAGTTAAATAAATAGAATATTTTTTTAAAAATTACTTGCTTGGATTTTGATAGGGATTGCATTGAACCTATAGATCATGCTACGAATCCCAATAGGATGGAAAAATGGAGAAGAAACTGCGGCATGACCACACTCCACAGGACATGTCTCTCTCTCATCTTTTTCTGGCAAGCACATATGCCCTTTGGCAAATTTTTAAAAAACAAAAAATTATGCTATATTAAAAATTACTATAAAATAGTCTTAAATGATAAGCCATTATTATTAAAGAATTGTTTTTAACTTTCTTTCTTTTCTCTTTCTTTCTTTAAATTTGTTCAGAGAGGGACAGAGAGAGAGAGAGAGAAAGCAAGAAAGCAAGCTGTTAGGTCCAGGATTCAAACCACGGTTGGTTATGTGAGAGTCCAGCGTCCTTAACCACCACATCACCTGCTGGCTCCGATAAGCCATTATAAAAAGAAAAAAATTCATATAGATAAACACTTACTATATTTAAACATTGATTTTTATAAATATATTCTATACACAAAATCTCCTTTTTAATTTTTAATTTTATTTATTATTATGATTATTTAAGTTTGCTATAGGGCACCTGTGCTCACCAGAGAGAGACAGAGACAGAAAATGAGAGCAAGAGAAAGAAACTGAGAAAATAAGCCACTAGGTCTGGGACTCGAACCACAGTAGGCCAAGTGGGAATCCAGCACCTTAACCACTGTGCCATCTGTTGGCTTCTATGTTTAGTTCTTTAAGACTGGGCTTAGTTTCTTTCTTTTCTTTTTTTTTATCTTAGATTAAACTTTTTAAAAGGTATTCCAATACATTAATCTGAAAATAATAGACTTTACTTCTACTTATCATCATGAACTAATACTTGCATTTTTTTTTAATTGCCAGAAGGCACATGCACTTGAGAAACAGAGGGAGAGAACAAATCTCCCAGTAAGTTTTGCAGTCATACCACAGTCATTTTTCCTCCATTTCTTCATCCTGTCAGGATTTTGGACTCGTGAACATACATGCCCAGAGTATTTTTCAAGCCAGAGATAGTATTTGAACGGCGGATGGCCATGTGTGACCTGGCTCCCTATGCACAGGCCCTAACCACTACACTATGGGGCTAGCCCTACTTACATTTTTACTTATATCTCTACTTATGTGTGTACTCTTCTGATTTAAAATTAACTTCATATATGCGTAACAATCTTTGACACAAAAAAACATGTGGCCTGCTAACAAAGATGCTAAAAGACATATTAGGTTGTCAGAAAAATTGCGGCATATTTTTCTGTTTTTCTATGCAAAAATGTGTCAGGACTTTGCCAGTGACCCAATATGTTAACTACCACAAAATCCACTACATTTTGCATTCCAAACCCTATGCAATGATAGACACAGAAAAATGATACACTAATTTATTCTCCTCCTTAACAGTAGCAACTCAAGAAAAAATGAGATGAATCAAAAGGTTTACTATCTAGGACTATGCCATGCTCATTCACTCAGGTAAATCATTTATTCTGTCAGGTAATGTGCTAGTTAGATGACTTTGTACAAAGCCAAGTAACATTCCTAAGACTGAGGCTCTTCCTTGTTAAATAAGGACAATAATACTGTTCCAGGTCTGACAAAATACATATATGAAGCACTTAGCACAGTGCTTGGTCATAGTTAATTCTCAAATACTAGGTATAGTGACAATAACAGATCAGAAATGAGAACTTGAACCACAAGAGTCTTAAAGGCAGAACCTGAAAGACACTTGCATTTCAGGAGCAAAGTAATTAAAAGTAGTTAAGAATGGCCTAAGGTTAGTTATTTGAATATTATGCTGTTTACTAAAATTAGGGAAGTAGAAAGACACAAGATAGGCTAGAGAATGTATTTTAAAGTTTGCGATGCCTAAAAGGAAACAGAATAGAGAAGTAAAAATTCAGAATAGCTGTTGCAGAGAACAGAGGAGGCTGTTGAGCTAAAATGTGTAAAAGAATCTTTTTTTTTTTTAAGAGATTTTTGCTATAGGGCGTGTGCACTTACAGGAGAGAAAAGAGACAGACAGAAAGAAACTAACCCCTGGGGGGGATGGTCATGCCACAGTCTCATCTCCTCCACACTCCTCTGAGATTTGGGGCATGCATATATATGTACCTGGCATTAGTCTCAAGTTGCTGGATCTGGGACTCAAACCACAGTCAACTACATCTGAGTCAGTGCCTTAACTACTATACCACCTGCTCATCATATAAAAAAACTTTTAATCAGTTGAGAACTCAGCTGAAATTTTAAATGATAAATCTACATAAGTTTGTGTTAAGTTTTTCCTAATAGCACTCAGCTGACACCGTGTCAGTTGACTGAATTTGATGTGTTAGCAGAGTTTCTCACCATGTGTACCATGGAGTATTAATAATTATAATATGAGGGACTAGCAGGTAGTGTGGTGGTTAAGGTGCTGGACACTCCCACATGGCTGACCACGGTTCGAGTCCCGGACTTGGCAGCTTGCTTTCTCACTTTCCTTCTTTCTCTTTCTCTCTTTCTGGTCAAATTAAAATAAAATGAATGAATAAATTAAAATTTAAAAAATAATTACAGTATGAATTTTCTCAAGTAAACAAAAATGAAATGTGTAAATATAATTGAGTAAGGTTTATCTTCAACTGCTCTTCAGCAGCTAATTAGTGTTAACTGGATAAGTTTCAATTTTTAAAATTCTAGTATCTGTTTTGAACCAGATTGTTTATATGGGCAGTATGCTATAGTATAACTAGAAAGAAAAGAGAGAAGAAAAGGGGCAATGAAGGAAAAAGTCATTTTAATAGATTATAATTAATCTGATAAAAAATTCAAAAGTTAATAAAAATCACTTACCCATTTTGAAATGAACTGCTCTGTGTTTCTGAATCATCACTGTCACTTATAATAATAGTTTCTCCATCTACACTGCTAACATGTCCATTAGCAAAACCATTTTGATGTGATGGAGGGAGGACTTCCAAAATTCTACACTGTAACCTGAAATAACATGATATATTTTTAAAATGCAAATAATTTCATATTTTACAACGAAATATTTTAGAACAATCTAATATTTTGAACAACTAAATAGTTATTTTGCTTTATAAACTATGACTGATGTAAACAATTTATCAAAAGAAAATCCGTAATGTCCAATTTAAACAAAGATTAGTTACAATTTGAAACAATGCAAAATTATTTAGAAGCTCAATTTATCAAGATTCTAAGCAATTACATTTTTATTATTTTCTTCCTTTCAATAATTCTGGATTTGGTTTATTCTTTTTCCAGTTTCATAAATTGCCAAGTTAAACCACTGACTTGAGATCTTTCTTATTTTTTTGTTTGTGTGTACTTGCCAGAGAGAAACAGTGAGGAAATCACCCCCAGAGGGGATGACCATGCCAAAATTCCTTCTCCACTCTCCTCCTGGGATTTTGGGCATGCACACATATGCACCTGGCATGGTCTCCAAGCTACCAGGTCCAGGACTCCAATAGTGGTAGGCCATGTGAAAGTCTGGCACATTAAGCACCACACCACCTGTAGCCCAGGGATCTTTCTTGTCTTTAATGTAAGTGTTCATGGATCTTTTTCCTTTAGCACTGCTTTTGTTGTGTCCCCTAGGGTGTTTTTATTTTTGTTTTCTGTTTTTTGTTTGTTTGTTTGTTTGTTTTTTGAGAGATTTTTGCTATAGGGCATGTGTGCTCCCCAGAGAGAGAAACAGAAACAGTAAGAAATCACTCCCCAGGGGGATGGCCACACCACAATCCCTTTTCCTCCATTCTATTCTTGGGATTTTGGGCACATGTGTATACGTACCCAGTGTGAGTTTTAAGTAGCTGGGTCTCGGACTCGAACTGCAACTATGTGGGACTCCAGTGACATAACTACTACACCATCTGTTGGTCTAATGTCCCTGAAGTTTTGGTTTTGTTTTCATTCACCTCTAAATATTTTCTAATTTCTTTTTCTTTTTTTTTTCTTAAGAGAGATTTTTGCTAAAGGACATGTGCATTCATTGAAGAGACAGAGACAGAAAGAGAGACAGAAAGCCAGAAATCACCTCCCACACACACAGGGAGAATGACCACGCTGCAATCCCTTTTCCTCCACTCTCCTCTCAAGATCTTGGACATGAATGCACACATGCCTGGCAACAGTTTTAAGCCCACTGGGTCTGGGACTCAAGCCACGATCTACGACGTGGGAGTCCAGTCATGTAACCATTACACCACGGTATCAATATTTTCTAATTTCATTTTCATTCATCTCTCAGTGTTTTCTAATTTCCTTATGATTTCTACTTTTATTTATTGGTTCAGAGCATGTTAATTTCCACAAATTTGTGAATCTTCTAGTTTTTCTTATTATTAATTCCTCATTTCATTTTCTTGTGGTTAGAGAAGATACTGTAACTTCTCTATCTCAGTATCCCTTAATCTAGTCAAGTTGACACCTAAGGTGCAAACTGGTGAAGTACTATTTCTGGGTATATCTGTGAAGTGTTTCCAGAGGAGATTGGCCAATGAGTCAGCAGACCAAGAAGAGAAGATTCATTTTCAATGTAGGTAGGTATCATCCAAAGAGCTGGGGGCCCAGAAAGAGCAAAATGCCAGAGAAAAGGCAAAATCTCTCTCTCCTGGAGCTGGGACACTCTTCTCCTGCCTGTGGTCATCAGAACTTCGGGTTTTCAACCTCTGGACTCCAGGACGTGCACTAGTGGCCTCCCGGGTTATCGGGCCTTCAGCTTGTGACTGAGTGTTATACAATCAGCTTCCCTGGTTCTGAGTGAGGTCTTTGGACTTGGAACAGCTGCACTACCAGCCTCTGGTTCTTCAGCCTGTTGTGAACTTCTCTGCATCCATAATCACATGAGCCAAAGTCCATGATAAATCCCCCTCTCTTCTATATACCTTCTAAAATCCAATGTGACTAAACTTGTGATTTAACACATGGTCTATCCTGAGAATGTCCCATGAGCACTTGAGAAGAACATGTATTCTGTTATTCGGTTGGGTGTTCAGCATATGTCTGTTAAATCTAGTTTATTATATAGTTCATGTCCTCTATTTTCTTACTTATATTCTGTATGGTTGTTCTATCTATTATTGAGAGTGGGGTATTAAAGTTTCTAACTACTACTGTGAAAATGTGTTTTGTTTTTAGCAATTATATTTTTAACTAAAGTAACTGGTTAGAAAATAAAATACTGGAATATATCATTATGCAGATTGAGTTTTAAAGTTTTTCATAGCATATGATATTTTCAACTATGAAATTCTCCAGTCCATAAAATTTATTCTTCATCATAACTTTTGTTGTGACGCCTGATCTCTAGAAAGCTCCTATTAACTATCTCTATCACCCCTATACTGGCTTTCCTTACGCTATGTACTCTATCTGAATTGTACGGGCTGCAACTTCAGACCCAGTCACCATCAATTAAAATATTCCTGGGCCAGCTGGTGGCATGGTGGTTATAGCTGCTGGATTCCACATGGCCAAATGCATGGTTTGAATCCCAGACCTGGTGGCTTTGCACTATACAAAGCACTCACAATCGTGCAACACTATATGCCAAGTGCATATGTGTGTGCCCAAAATCTTGAAAGGAGAATGGAGAAGAGACTATGGCACGGCCATCTCCTCTGGGGGTGCCTTCTCACTTTCCCTCTCCTCTGTACTCCTCTTGGGATTTTGGGCATGCACATAAATGCACCCAGTGTGATTTTTCAAGCCACCAGGTCCAGTGCTAGAACTGTGCAGTTGGTCATGTGGGACCCAGCTGCCTTAATCTCCACAACACCTGCTGCCCCGCCCCTTTGTCTTTTTCATTGTGCTTTTAAAAAGAACTGAGAAAAAGGAGTGAAGACTCAAATAACTAAAATCGGAAATGACACTAAGGGTATTATTGCTGATTTTACAGAAATAAAAAGATTATAAGAGAATACTATGGGGCCGGCAAGTGGCATGGTGGTTAAAGGCGCTGGACTCCCACATGGCCAACTGCGGTTCAAGTCTCGGACCTGGTGGCTTGCTTTCTCACTTCCTCTCTGTCTCTCTCTGTCTCTCTCTGATCAAACTGGAAAATAATAATGATAATAATAATAAAGTTAAAATAAAAAATAAAAAAGAGAATACTATAAATATTGGGTTGTTAGAAAAGTCATGATATATTTCTCTATACAAAAATGCTTCATAAAAAAAATAAAGCTTCATGACTTTTCTGACAACCCAATAATTGTATGCAAACTGAATAACTTATTAGATGAAATGGACACATTCCTAAGAACACACATAATACTAAAACTCATTTAAGAAATAGAAAATCTGGGACCAGCAGTTAGCGTAATGGCTATGTCTCTGGACTCCCACGTAGTCGACCGTGGTTTGAGTCCTGGACCAGGTGGCTTAAACTCACGCCGGGCGCGTGTGCGTGTGTGCCCAAGATCCCAAGAGGAAAATGGAGGAGAAAGGATTGCGGCATGACCATCCTCCCTGGGGGGGTGATTTCTCGCTTTCTATCTCTATGTTTCTCTCTTCTGTCTGCCAGGCACACGCGCCCTATAGCAAAAAACCTCTCCAAAAAAAAAAAAAAAAAAATAGAAAATCTGACAAGACCTGAAACTAATAAGGAGACTCAATTAGTAATCAAAACTCTCTTAACAATGAAAAGCCCAGGACAGGATCCTTCATTGGTGCAGTCTACCGAACACAGAAGAATTAACACAAGTTCTCTCAAAATCTTTCCCCAAATTTGAAGAGGACAGAATACTTCCTAACTCATTCTAAATCCAGAATTACTCTGATACCCAACCAGACAAAGATACAGCAGAATAGGAAGGAAACTCTTACAACTTAAACAAACAAAACCCAATCAAAAATGGGCAAAAGAGCTGAATAGACATTTCTCAAAAAAAGAGAAAAAAATTAAAATGGCAATAAGTACATGAAAAGAGGGTGCATTGCTGGTAGGAATATAAATGACACAGCTACTATAAAAAAATAGTTCAGTGAGTCCTCATAAAGTTAAAGATAGAATTACCATGTAACCTAGCAATTCTACTTCTACGTATACAGCCACTCCTCACATAATGACCTACTACCTCTTTAACCATGGCTTCAACTTGGGGGAAAAGGAATCCCCTTTCTCCGTCTTTGTCTCATTCCTGCAGTAGGTTAGTAAGCACTATACAAAGCATTCACAATCATGCCACACTACATATTTGGTTTATACGTTTGTAATTTATTGTACATCCAAAGTAGTATTTAGAATAAATAAAAATGATTATGCCAGATTTATATTATGTGTTGTGGTGTGTCTTATCACTTTCTGGTGCTTATTGAAGGTTATTTTGTGTATGGATAGAATTACATTATTCTAGTGTGGTGTCACATGATATCTATTGAAAAATACTATCCTATGGCACTATGGCACACCACAAGACTTGTGCCTTTAAGCTCCTCGCTTATCTTTCATTCCACTTAATGACCTAGTCATAGGACTAGAATTTGGTCTTTAAGTGAGAAGTGTCTATATATCCAAAAGAATTGAAAAGAATTACACAGATAATTGTACACTAATGTTCATAAAGGCATTATTCACAATAGCCCAAAGGTGGGATCAAACCATGGCCACCAACAGGTGAATGGATAAACAAAATGTGATATATACATACAATGGAACATTCAGACATAAAATGGGATGAAATTCTGATACATACAACATATATTGGTGAGATAAGTCTAAAGGACAAACAGTATGTGATTCCATTTATATGAAATATCTAGAATAGACAAATCCACAGAGACAGTAAAAAAAATAAAGGTTACCAGGGGCTGGGGGAAGGGTATGATGGGGAGTTATTGCTTAATGGGTACACAGTTTCTGTTTGGGATGATGAAAAAGTTCTGGAAATAGTGGTAAAGGTTGCTCAATACTGTGAATGTGCTTAATGCCACTTAATTGCACACTTAAAAATGATTTAATCATCATTTTAAATAAACGGTAAAAATTTTATTTCACCTCTGTGAAGAAAAAAATTATTTTTTTCCCCTGTTCTAACGTTAAAGTTTGAGAAGAGGCTCAATTACCAAATCCTACATTGGTAGGAAACGGAAATAGTGTCTAAAGAATTATAGGCTGACTTTCACCACTGGCTGGCAGAAATAAACTAGTGTGTCTGAAGAGGAACAGCTACAGGAAGTCATATCAAAATCTGTTAGGTAATTATATAGTCTACTGATAAAAAGACTATAATTTAGTAACATAAACAGCAGAAAAATATGAAACAATTAAATGGACTCACTTTAGAAGGGCCTAGATATCACATCCAGGAATCATATTACCTAGGCTTCCAATGAGGTAATGAAGGAAGCTTTTTAGGGAACTTATGATGATGTTTCTTTAAGGTACAGACAGCCTCACTAGCAGAACCCAGGTAAGTGCCCCTAAGTGGTGATGGTGGTGGACATAAGAAAACAAACAGACAAACAAAAGTAAAACGAGTCCACCCTAAACCTGGTACAGTTGATGTGGGGCCTAAAGTGGTTTAACAGTTCACCGGGGGGAACAGTCTGATCCCAGTAAGATGCACAGAACTATTCACTACAACTATTTAAGGACTAACACATTTAAAACTAACAGAAAGAAGTAAAATTCCCCGACAGAAGAAATAGGGAGAAGGAATTCAGTACAGCATAGGGACACTGTCTAGACTGTGGTCAATATTTAATATATATAAATTATAGTAGTTATTATCATGCTGCTATTCACTTTATACCACACCCTAACTATGGGCAGCATTCCTTATCAATCTAATCGAGGTTAGGCCTCTTACTGGTATTAGCTAAACTTCAGCTCCTTATAAGATGTCAAGTCAACACCTTTTAACAGATTTTCAAACTTGTCTCTCTCTTTCCAATCTTCTTACTACCATTTTTGGTTCTAGGAAACCCGAAACTTACTGGGTATAATAAAGGGTTAGATAATCATTGACTAAGACTCAGTACAAGACCTTGAAGAATACAGACTTTCTAAATTGAAGTTGTGTTCAATTTGAGGACACAGTGGACATTGATAATCAAAAGAAGGTCCTTATTACAGTTTGTATATGCTAGATAAATATGTAACATACGTATTTCTCTTTTCATTATCAAGATTCTACAAGTTACACATTCTCCAAAAGATGAAATTCAGAGTCAGATTTATGTGATTCATTCTCAATCACACAACCAGTAATGGTATAGCCAAAACTTTAACCTTAGCAGCCCATATTATCTTCTAATTTTCCACCCTAAGACTAGACTTGAGGGGAACCAAAGAATTATTCTGACCCAATTACACTGATCCAAAGGTATTTCAGAGATGTAAGCCCAGACCTTGAGAGGCTCTGTAAAGTGCTAACAACCTAAACTATTCAGAGTAAAAGCAATACCCTGTTGCAGCAGCAAGCACAGAATGAGGGCCTCACATTAGCAGGCCATAAATCTATAATAGTGACAAGTTGAACACGAAAATAATCTTTTCTTAGGATATTCTAGAACTGTATATACCACTCTCCTAAAAAAAAGTATATTTAATAGTCTAGCCTAAATTTTATCTCAAAGCAAAAACTCATTAAAACAAAGGCAAATTATAAAACATTCTAGAACTGAGATATTAGCAGACTTTTTATAAGGCATTTGGGGTACAAGGTTAACAGTTAACAGCAAAAGGAAAGATGACTAGAAGCCTGGGGAGATTTGAGATAAGGGACTGCCCCTTCTCTGTGTGGGTCTCTAAAAATGGATTATACTGAATCTGCAAATACTTTACACTTGTTCTCCCCCCATCCCTGCCTTATCAACCTTTTATTTTCTTATAACACAGGTGCAAGAATACTTATTTAAAAAAAAAAAAAACAGCACTTGGATAATTACTTCAACATTAAAGGTAAGTACAGAGTAAACCTGATTACTTTGAAGTTCAGAATTAAAAAAATAAATTTAATTAGGGATACATGGTACCTCATTTAAATTTTTTTTGCTTTAAGTTTACTTCTTTCTTTCTTTCATGAGAAAGACTCAGGTGGAGGGAGGGAGACAAGTACCTCCAACAAAGTCTTTGCACTGTGATCCACTCCCAGATTCAGCCAACCAGGAACACGGGCATGTGTGAACATCTGGTATGTACAAGAAGACTTTGGGACTTGAACCTGGGATCTTCTCACACGGTTCCAGCATCACGGACAATACTGATCAGTGGTTGTCAGAGGCTAGGAGGTGGGGGCAAAGGTTAACTACAAATGGGGCACACATTCTGGGGGGAGTAGGTGACAGATATGTTCTACATCTTGATTGTGTGGTGATGATAGATGTCAACGAGCAGAACTATACCAAGAAAAGGTGAACTGTATCTTATGTAAATTCAATAAATTTGGGTTTATTTGTTTATGTATTTATTTTTCAGAGAGAGATTTTTGTTATAGGGCATGTGCTCTTGCCAGAGATAGAAAGCAAGAAATCACCCCACAGGGGGATGGCCACACTGCAATCTCTTCTCCTCCATTCTCCTCTCTGGATCTTGGGCACACATGCACATGCACCTGACATGAGTTTTAAGCTGTCAGGTCTGAGACTCAAACTGTGGTCGACTATATGGGAATGCAGCGATGTAACCATTATGTCATCTGCTGGTCCCTAAATCTTTTTTTTATGTAAAGGGTGTATGACAGTAACTTACTTTACAGCAAATGAGTTTTTACTAGTTTAAACTACTTAGGATAAAGATCTATCTAAATGGGAATCTTAAAAAATTATTTATTTATTTAACTCCATTTGTTATTATAACTTTTTAATTTGACCAGAGAGAGACAGAGAGAAAGAGAAAGGGAAAGTGAGAAAGCAAGCTGCCAAGTCCAGGACCTGAACCGCGGTTGATCATGTGGGAATCCAGCGTCATTAACCACTACATTACCTGTCGGTCCCATAAATTCTTATTTAATTCAAATTCTTTAATTAAACTGAGACGTAACTGCTTTTCTTTTTTAAAATATAAACTTATTTATTTTTTAATTCCAGCAGGTGCATGTGCTCACCAAAAAGAGAGACAGATAGACAGAGACAGGAGGAAAGAGAGAAAACACTCACCCATGGGGCATGGTCACACCACAGTCCATTTTTCCTCTATTTCCCCATCCTGTCAGGATTTTAGGCAAATGCACTCTATGTTTTTCAAGCCACAAGGGCTAGGACTTGAGCCAGGAGTAGGCGTGTGGGATCCAGCTCCCTATGCACAAGGCTTAACCACTGTGCCATGGAGTCAGTCCATAGCTACTGCTTTTCTAAAAGCATGAACACACATGAGAATGGCTAATTGAAATAAGTCTTCTTGCTAGCTATCACTGAAATACAGATTCATTTTGCTATACTTGCCAGAAGAAAACTAGGGAATTGTGTATAATGCAAACAAAAGATAAAAGGAGCCCTATTTCTTTTCTTGTAAGTTTTTGCCATAGGGTGCATGCACTTGCCAGAGAAAGACAGAGAGAGAAAGTGAGAAATCATTGCCCATCCCTGGGGTGATGGCTATGCCACAATGTCTTCTCCATCATCCTCTTGGAATTTTGGGCATGCATGCACATGTACTCAGTGTAATTTTCAAGCCACCAAGTCCAGGACTTGAACTGTGGTCAGTAATGGGAATTCAGCACCTTAACTACTATGCCCCCTGCTAACCTCTTTCTAATCTTTTCTTTTCTTTTTTTGGAGAGGTTTTTGCTATAGGGCGCATGCACTTGCCAGAAAGACACAGAGAGACAGAGAGACAGAAAGTGAGAAATCACCCCCCAGGGGGGATGGCCATGCCACATACCCTTCTCCTCTCAGAATTTTGGGCTCGCACGCACATGTGCCCAGTGTGTGTTCAAACCACCAGATCTGGGACTTGAACCGCAGTCAACTACATGGGATTCCAGCAACATAGCCACTACGCTAACTGCTGGTCCTGCCTCTTTCTAATTTAAAAAAAAAAAAAAAAGTTTGTGGGGGACCAGCAGTGGCCATGTGGGATCTAGCTGCCTTCACCACCATACCATGGCTGCTGGCACAAGGGTATCCTATTCTATAGTTTGTATGTATCTTAACTATAAACAGAAAAGTCATTCCTATAATCCCCATTTCCATGAAAGATGATCAGTATTCTAGTATTCTCTCTTATGATTAGTTAGTAAATAAAGTCAGATGATTCTACACATAAAACACAGTGTATAAAAACAGGTAAAAGAACTTGCAAAGAAATTATTCTACATACAACAAATTTAGGTAACAAAATTATACTTAATACTCCCTTTTTCTAGATGGAACTTTCTTGCTGGAAGACTGATCTGGAGACTCATTTTGGGTAGCTCAAACAAAAATAGCATTCTTTCATCTAGTAGCAAAATATTTGATAAGAAAGCTTAAACGTCTCAGAACACACAAGTAAAATAATTAAGACACTCTCTGATAAGTACAATAGTTAAGAATTTAAATAGCTGGATAACCTATTTATTAGTTTTTCTCCTCAAATTAATGATTAGAAGATGCTGAATTTCAACACTCAACAGTATGATCTGAATCAATGTTATAGCAAATAATAAAAAATTTAATCTGACCATGTTTTGGCAGAAATTATAAAATGTTCATGTAAAGTGAAAAGTAAATAGTGGGTATTCAATAAATGCATTCAACTCTCATCTTTTAATCCATTTAATTGCTATCCTTTAGTATTATTTTCATATTCTGGGACCAGCAGGTGGCATAATGGTTACATCATTGGACTCCCACATAGTCAGCTGTAGTTCAAGTCCCAAACCTGGCAGCTTAATACTTATACTGGGCATTGTGTGCATGCATGCCCAAAATCATGAGAGGAAAACGGATTACAACATGGCCATCCCCCCTGGAGGAGGGTGACTTCTCACTTTCTGTCTCTCTCTCTTTAGCAAGCACACACACCTTATAGTAAAATCTCTCTTTAAAAAAAAAATTTATTTTCATACTCATTTAGCCCTCACAAAAAAGAAAGCAGCATCTGATTCTGACACTGCCTATGGTTGAAAATGTTTATACCACTAGTGACTTTGGGCAAGTTCTAATTAGTTAACCTCTGTGGAGGAGGCTTGGTGACAAGCAGTAACCCACTGTTCCAGTGATTCTGGACCTGTATGTGAAATCGTGGGGGTTTGGTTCCCTGGTCAACCTGTACATGCTGTGAGCACGTCCATGATCCTGGGTGGCTGGGAAGGCTAGAATAAAAGTAGGCAAGGGCAGAGGATTGTGGCTAGGCCCTGTTGGAAGTGCTTATCTCCCTCTTTCACTCTCATAGAAGAGATAAACTTAAAAACAATCAATTAACTTCTGCATATGAACTCTGCAACTATAAAATAAGACAATGGCTATTACGGGATTAAAACAGAACGGTACTTGTAAAAAGCTACGAACAGTACCTGAACATAGTTAGTTCTCAAAGTTGACTGCTATTAACATCTCCCTAAAATGATACACAGCAAACTCTTAAGAACAGTGACTATGACATAAGAAAACTAGAGACTAACTAGAAAAAGATGAGTCATCACAGCTGGAAGACTCTTCACCTGTCTCTGATAAGTATAGGAAGGACCTAACAATTACTGGGTATTTTATGTGCAAGGCTCTATGCTGGGGTTCTAATATTAACCACTGAGGCAGAGTGGTGCAATTACTGAATTGAAGCGTTCTTCTTTGATCTCTTCCCGTATTAACGCTGGGTTTACTCATGTGACTTACTTTAGCCAATGAAACACCAGCAAACATGAAGCATGCTGAGGCCTGTACTGTGCCTACAGATTGAGGCTTGCCCTCTCTCGTTCCTGGAACCCTTTCTACCATCCTGGGAACAAGTTTCGGCTGGCCTCCTGAAAAATGAGAGGCCACCTTAAAGTAAACTGAAGCCATCCCAGTCTGAAGCCCTACACATGAGTAAGGCTATCCTAGATTCCAGAACCAACACAATCTAATACTAGCCAGGTCATCACAAACTGTTAAGAACATTCTAGCCAACCACAAACTTTTGAGAATAATGTTTACCGATTTGGACCACTAACTTTTGGGATTTTTTTTTTCCTTTAATAATTATTTTATTTAACTTTATTTATTTTAATTTTGACCAGAGAGAGACAGTATGAGAGAGAGGGAAAATGAGAAAGCAAGTCACCAAGTCCAGGGCTTGAACTGTGGTTGGCCATCATAACTACCATGCCATCTGCCAGTCTGGGAATGGTTTGTTATGCAACAAAAGTTAGCTACTGTAATCACCATATAAATGTAGACATTATTCTAGTTTTACAGATTAGGAAAGATTCCCAAAACTACTAAATTTGGCTTCGAAGAATTCAGGCCAGCCAGTGGTATGGTGGTTAAGATTGCTAGATCCCACCTGGCTGACTGCATGGTTGGAGATCTGAACCCAGCGGTTTGAAAACCATGCCAGACACATGTGTGTGAATGTGCGAGCCCAGAATCCCGAGAGGAGAGTGGAAGAAAAGGGATTGCAGCATGATCATCCCTATTGGTGAGTGCTTTCTCACTTTCTCTGTCTCTGTCTATGTCTCTCTCCAGCAGGCACATGTGCTCTGTAGCAAATTTTTTTTAAAAATGGCTCTTTTCTTGGTATCAGCAGGTTATGGAGTGGTGAAGGCACGGAACTCCCACATGGCTGACAGCGGTTCAAGCCCCAGCCCTGGTGGCTTGAAAATCAGGTTGGGCATATATGTATGCATACCCAAAATCCTTAGAGGAGAATGGAAAAGGGATTGCAGTGTGGCTATCCCCCACCCCGAGGGGGTGTGGGTGTGTGTGTGTGTGACTTCTCACTGTCCCTCTCTCTATCTCTGCCTCTCTGGTGAGTGTACACGATGGCAAAAAAAATCTTACGAAAAAAAAAAAAAGGCACTTTCCACCCTATCTAGCAACCTTTGCCTTTCATACTCTGTGGTTTTATTTTAAAAAGAGGGTCTCTGATGCTTTTATCCTATAACCTTTATTTAATCCTTTTCTCTGTACCATGAATCTGCACACTATAGCCCACAGGCCAAATTCAACTTACTGTTTTTGTATGGCCTACAAGCTACAAATGATTTATACATTTGGGAGAGTCAGAGAGGGATACAGAAAGACAGGAAAAGAGGGCGAAGAAAAAGCACTCCCCATGGAGAATGTGGTCATACCACAATTCCTTCTCTTCCATCTCTCCCTCCTTTCAGGACTTTGACCACACATGTGCAATTGCCCGATATGTTTCTCAAGCCAACGAGTCCAAAACTCAAACCACGCAGTCAGCCATGTGAGGGTATGGCCACCTTAACCACCAGGCCATGTAGCATTTTAATTGGTATAAAACAAAAATTAGAAGAATACTTTATGATATATAAAAATAATATGTAGGACCAGCAGATAGCATAGTAGTTATGTTGCTGGACTCTGACGTGGCTAACTGTGGTTCCAGTGTCAGACTTGGAGGCTTCAAAATCCTGCTGGACACATATGCATGCGTGCCCAAGGTCTTGAGAGGAGAATGGAGGAGAAGGGATTACAGCATGGCCATTCCCCGCCTCGGAGATGATTTCTCACTTTTTTCCTCCCTGTCTCTCTGTCTGCCTCTCAGGCGAGCACATGTGCCCTAAAGCAAAAATCTCTTAAATAATAAAAAATGTTTCAGAAGACACCTTCATGGCTCCTGAGAACTAGTGATTTCAGGAAAAAAGAGAAAGGAAGATTGTCTACTGATAATTCAGCCTCCAGCCCACAAACTCTAGTAGAGAGGCAAGGGGTGGGCCTTCAGAAGACACCTTGATGGCTCCTGAGAAAGAGTGATTTCAGGGAAGAGAAATGAAGACTTTCTACTGATAATTCAGCCTCTAGACCGCAAACTTGAGTGGAAGGAAGCTCCTTAAGCCTTTTCTATGTCTTCTTCTCTATCTCTGTCTCTCTCTGCCTCTATCTCTGTCTTCTCATTTTTTGTAATTTTTCCTTTTTAAAATTTTTTAAAGTAAAGTATTCTCTTGGCTTTCAGCCCCATCTTTATCTTGCTAATAATCCCCTTCCCCCTTCCCATATCCAGGAGAGACAAGGGGCAGGCCTTCAGAAGAAGATTCCTCCATGGCTCCTGAGAACTAGTGTTCTATTTTTTGCTTTTTTTTCCAAAAAAATAATAATTTTTTTAGTTGTTTTTTGTTTTTTTTTTTTTCCCCCTTTTTTCTCATTCTTTTTAGTTGTTTTTTCTCTCTCTCTGTTTCCTTTTCTTTTTCTTTTATCTCATCTCTCTGCTCTTCAATCTCCATTCACTGTGTTTCTAGATGGAGCTAAGGAAACTATAGCCAAACATCGAAATACTATTAGGGTCAACATATTCCTTAATATATACTCAATCTGTTGCACAAAGGGATCAAAATGGAACGGCAAAGAGATTCCAGATAATCTCTTTCTGCATGCTCCTGAACACTCAGATTGAACTTCAAATTTAGGAAGAAACACGCCATCCATCAGATGACTAGAAATCACTGTAGGGCCACCACAGGAAAGAAAATACCTCTCCTCCAAGGGGAAAAAATAGCTCCTCTTCATCCACAGACAGTTCATGAAAATGTCTAATAAAGAATCTAGAATATTCATAATGGTGAAGCTAACAGAGATGGAAGAGAAGAGAGACAATGAACTGCAGAAGAG
>NW_006159844.1:5820891-5824490 GCF_000334495.1 Tupaia belangeri chinensis | reverse complement strand
CGTGCCCAAGATCCCGAGAGGAGAATGGAGGAGAAGGGATTGCGGCGTGGCCATCCCCCCTGGGGGGTGATTTCCTGCTTTCTATCTCTCTGTCTCTCTCTGTCTGTCTGGCGAGCGCACGCGCCCTATAGCAAAAACCTCTCCAAAAAAAAAAAAAAAAAATACCTACTTGATGACTGCAGTAAGCTACATAGTCCCAGCTAGGTGCTACTTTATAGTATGTTCATTCTTCTCACTGAGGTTTACGCCTAAAGTCAGATTTGTGTTCATGGATATGTGCTTGCTATTGAAAATATTTAGATTAATTAAGATCTTTAGTGAATCAATAAAATGGGCGGGGGAGCATAGAAAGCAACCATGGATATCAGAGACAGTGTGGGAGAAGGGTGGGAGATGGCAGAGAGTGAGAGATAGGGAATCAAGGATGGGAAAAAGAGCAAATTACACAGGAAATAAGAAATGGAAAATTATTTGTTGATGATAACACATATGTTGATCTTCTTGATTGAGCCAATATACAGTGTATTCTGGATGGAAAATCTCATTTTGTATGCTATAATGATGTATAGTAAATGAATGTAAATAAATAAATTTAAACTTAAAAAAGAAAAAAGGAAATAAAAAAGAAATAATAAAAATAATATGAAATTCAAATTTAGTGCTCATTAATAAGAGCACTGTAATAAGGCCATGCCCATTCACTTACTAATTGTCTATGGCTGCCTTTGCACTATAACTGTAGAGGTGGGTAGTTGTGATAAAGACGACATGGAACACAAAGCCTGTATCTACTTTCTTGAACTTGCTTTAAAAAAGTGTGCCACCATCTGATCAGAATTATTCACAACACACATTTTTAGTTTAAACAAAGGATTTTGCCCTGCCTTTAGAGGTGGGTGATTTTATGATTTTTTGTACTTTTTATCACTCTTTTTTTCCTCTTCTGAAAATTATTTAGTTGATGTATTTCCCTTAGGTCTTTAACTTCTATCTTTGGTTGGCTTCTAAATTTGTATAATAAAGAAAGATAACCCTACTTTTCAAACAATAATTCAAAACCACAGGTCAAATGAATTCCACTTATATGTAATACTACAGACCTCTAAGACAACTAACTCGGTTTTACTTTGTTCTCAGAATAATTCCAAGTATCTATAAGGAAAGTTGTTAAGAACTCTGACCTTATATTAGCTGAATGGAATAGAACTATGATGGAGGCAGAAAAGAAGTAGGAAAGCTTTTATTCAGCTGACACTAATTCCTCACATGTAAAACTGTGTATATTTTTAATTTTAGGACTTAGGTTAATAGACTCTTGAGTAGCTTTTACAGAATAATCAGAAATAAAGCACCTGGATAGACATTGTGAGAGCTACTTTCCTACTTAGTCCTGGGTTTACAGCTTACTTTTAGGTCCAACATTGTATTTCAGAGTCAAAACTATTAAGTAATCTGTACATAAGTTAAATAGATTATGTGCCATAGTGAAACAGGTGGTCCTTAAGGATAGCGCTCACCTGCCCAACAGGCAAAATTTTAGAAGCTTTCCTACCTCTCCACGGTATCTTCTCTTCTAGCATACACTCATCTTCCCCCAAACAGAATCAGTATGTATTCCACAGCCAATATTGTGGCTATATAATGTTGACTTTCATAGAAGCTGAAAATACTGCCACCTCCACATGGATCCTGAACTTCAGCTGTGAACTAGTGGTTTCGCATGGCACACTTGCTTACCGCGCAGTTTTCAATTTTTGTATTTTAATATTAAAATCTAGTTTTTTATTATTCTTTTTTTCTTAATATTTTATGTTTTCTTCTTTCCTTTTAATTCTTTTTTTTTTTTAATCTTTACTCATTTTGCTTCTTAGCCGCTGCTCACTAAGTGTCTAGACAGGTCCAAGTGAACAGAATCTATACATCTGAATATAGTTAGGGTCAGAATATTCCCCTATTCCCACTGATTCTGATGCACAAAGAGTGAGAATGGAACGGAAGAGAGATCGCAGATCACCTTCTCCTGCACGTCTCTGAACGCTCAGACTGAACTTCAAGAATTAGAAGAAACGGGGACCAGCAGTTAGCGTAATGGCTATGTCGCTGGATTCCCATGTAGTCAACTGTGGTTCGAGTCCCGGACCCAGTGGCTGAAACTCACGTTGAGCGCATATGCGTGCATGCTCAAGATCCCCAGAGGAGAATGGAGGAGAAGGGACTGCGGCGTGGCCATCCCCCTCTGGAGGGCGATTTCTCGCTTTCTGTCTCTGTGTCTTTCTGGCGAGCACACACGCCCTATAGAAAAAAACCTCTCAAAAAAAAAAAAAAAATAGAAGAAACAGGGACCAGCAGTTGGCATAATGGCTATGTCGCTGGACTCCCATGTAGTCGACCGCGGGTCGAGTCCCAGACCCAGCGGTTTAAACTCACACCAGGCGCGTGTCCAACATCCCAAGAGGAGAATGGAGGAAAAGGGATTGCAGTGTCGCCATCCCCCCGGGGGTGATTTCTTGCTTTCTGTCTCTCTCTGTCTTTCTGGCAAGCACATGTGCCCTATAACAACAACAACAAAAACAAAAACTTCTCAAAAAAAAAAAAAAAAAAACAAAGGAAAAAAAAAAAGAATGACAAAAAACGCACCATCCATCTGCTGACTAGAAATCACCGCAGGGTCACAAGAAATATGGAAAAACAAGAAAATACCTCTCCTCCAAGGAAAAATAAGTCCTCTTCATCCTCAGATGGTTATGATGAATTTCATGGAAATGTCTGATAAAGAATTTAGAATTTTCATGGTGACAAAGCTCACAGAGATCAAAGAGAGAGAGACAATATACTGCTGAAGAGGCAGGGGAAAGAAGCTGACGAGCTTCAGGAGGTGAGGAAATTCTTGCAAGATCTAAAAGAGGAATTATACACTTTAAAAAACAATCAAATGGACCTGTTAGAGATGAAGGCTATAATACAGGAAGTCAAAACCTCCCATGACAGTATTCAAAGCAGACTAGATCACACTGAAAATCGAACCTCAATTGTAGAAGATAGAGTTACTGGCCTAGAAAAATCCACCACGAAGACTGAGAAAATTGTCCAAAAACATGATAATACTACACGATAAATACTAGATACCATCGAACGTCCAAACATCCAGATAATTGGTATCCCAGAAGGGGAAGAGACCCATAAGGGCATTGGCAATCTATTCCATGAAATCCTGCAAGAAAACTTGCCAAACATAGAGAAGCATTCAAAGATCAAGTCCCAAGAAATACAAAGGACCCCCAATAGAATCAACCCAAGAAGATCTTCTCCAAGACACATTATAGCCAGACTGAGCAAAACCACAGACAAAGACAAGATACTAAGATTGGCAAGAGAAACGGCAAGCTACCTACAAAGGATATCCCATCGGGCTGACAGTGGAGCTCTCATCGGAAACAATGTGAGTGAGGAAAGAATGGGAAAATATATTCAAAGTGTTAAGGGAAAAGCAATTGCAACCACAGATGCTATGCCCAGCAAGATTATCCTTCATATGGGAAGAAAAGACAAGAACATTCTCAGATAAACAAAATATGAAACAATTTACCAGCACCAGACCA